>NW_017257307.1:772671-831585 GCF_001594055.1 Mycetomoellerius zeteki
CAGCCACAAGCAAGCTAGTAAAGAAGGTATCCTACGAACGGAGTAAAAACGCGTGACGTACCTGCGATCTACCTATGCCGCAGGGGACCACCCGCACGCAACCTGCGTCACCTTCTTTTCTTTGCCTCCCACCTTCTCCTCCCCTTTTTCCACCACCTCGTCCACAACCGAGCGAATGTTTCCTCGCTTCCCGGTCTCGGCCCACTGCCTCCTTTGCGGCCCTGCGAATCAAAGCCGCACGGATTTATGAGTCGACCGGACTTTACAAATGGACATACCCCTGCTCTTTTCCGGAGCGTGGTTGTCTGGCGATAGTGCCATTTGTTGACGCTCCGTCCGGCAAAAAATTGCCGCGCGACACTGAGTGACGTTCCTATATAATTTCATGCAAAATGAGACCTGCCTAGGCGTTAACACGTTACAGCAAGTATCACCGAGTCTGTATCCTTTTTCTAAAATGAGTAAAAAAGGCAAAAATCAATGAAACTACAAATAAAGTCAAGTTCTAAAATGGATGAAAAACGTCAATTAATTTAACAAAGCATTTAATCTCAAGTTTAAACTGTTCTACATTTCAATTGTCAAGTTAAAAAGTATTATGATATATACATATATACATATTTACTGAAGTTCTCAAATTACGTTTTCATTAAAGAAAGAGCTATTCCATATTTTTTCCCAAAATATTATGTTGATATTTTTTTTTACATATAATAACTATAATAAAAAAATACGAGTGGATCTACATAACGTTTTTATAATCTATATTGTTATGATAAACTATTTTTGAACGTGCCATTAGAAAATAAAACGATGTAAGATCGCTTTTCAAATAATTCCAATCGTTACAATTTCGTGGAGTTTAATTTCACGCCAGGGCAACAAATGTCCATGGCACAGCTGTTTTTGACAAATCCAGTAATCATATTTCATCCCCCGATACTCTCGGGGGCGGCCATCTACTGTGAGTATTCAACGTTTCCGAACGACAGAGATATATTTTTGCGCGGCAAATTTTAGCGAAGATTTTTTTTCAGCACAAACGCGGGTTTACGCTTCAATCGCGATTCCTTTTTTTCCTTTCTTTTTCTGTGTTCCTTTCTCTCTTCTATACGCGACAATACGAATGAAACGAGAATAGCGGACCTGCGTTAAACCTCGTTAGTATTCCCGATAGTAAGAGGAAGTTCCGCGAGGAGAACGCCATCCAAAACCCCATCGTCCTTTGTTAAGATTTAAGCAAGTAGCTAGCGACGGCGTGATAAATTTTGATTACGTGGTCGAGACTTCCGAAAGGGTTGAGGGAGAGAGAGAGAGAGAGAGAGAGAGAGAGAGAGAGAGAGAGAGAGAGAGAGAGCGCGCCAGCCCCTCGCTCCCCTGGTATCCACCAAAATGGCCCGGAATAATTAGGATCGAAGGAAGAAAATATCTAAGCCTGTCACGTAGCCCGACAAAGGAGTCGCTGCGACTTGAGCAAGGGTAGTTCTCGAAGAAGGGAAGTTTCACGGTAAGAGTCAAAAAGGCATTAACCACAAAGGTCCAACAGAAAGCTCTTCCCAAAGCCACGTCGCCTCTGCTTACAATTACAAAACGAATTAATGTATAATGACTTTTATTCTTCAGGTTCCTGCCTCAAACGTAGCGGTTCAAATCACCTATGTCGAAGTCCACACATATGCACACGTGCAACGGATACTACACTACCACATTACAAGGGAAACAGGAACTTCCGCTTGTACGATTCCCGGAACGAACGACATAAAGGATGAGCGTTACTTACGCTCGCTCGGTTCGAGTACACCACAACAAGGCATCTTCGTATATTATTGCGGATCGTGCACTATCTCGCGGATAAATGGAGATATAGGAGGGGAAAATTTACGAAAGAAATTGCGCGTATCATAAGTTGCATATTGCCTGGGCGGTTTTTGTAAAAAATAAAAAATGTTGTACATAATAATAAAAAAGAAAAATCTATTTACATAAAACATTGACAAAAATTTTTAAGCTCCTCGAAAGTTGGATGGATGATAAATACAAACGCCGAACAATATTGAGGAATAAAATTCATTGATTGATTTAATACATTTGCTTTTGTGGACGCAAAAAATGCAAACTTGCAATTCGATAACTCTCTTTAAAGGATATGATTTATTATAATAACTTACAAAGATACTATAAACATATTATGAATATTCGAATCATTACTTATTAAATAATTCTTTGATTTCATTAAATAAAAGATATATCATTTAATTTTTAAATAAAATCGTCAGTAGCTTTGACAATACTTGCATAATTAGCTATGGGAAAAAGTTTCCTGCGTCATGTTTTCTCTTCGTAACCATCGAAACATTTTTCTTGACTTTTTTTGTCGCAGACTAAGAGAAATATTATGATATTCTGTTCGTAGCGGATCGCTCTTGTTCAGCAACAATGGTATCTTTCTTTGATGAGCAACTTAAATTACGAATATCAAGGTTCACAGAAGCGCAGTTCCGCCGTTGAAGACACAAGACCGTGTCGAAGAAAAAACCTCGCGGGTTGGAGCACGTCAAAGTCCACCGCGCGGCGCAAAGAAAATTAATTAACACTCTTTGAATCTCCGAACGTGTTCGCTTTCAGAACTCACTCTTTACTCTCTGTCGCCGAGGCGGCACCTGCAGCGATCGAGAAAGAGAAAGAGCAAAAGACAAAGAGAGAAAGAGACTAGGTTACATTTGCCTACATCTATATTAGAGACGCGAGCAGCGATTTAAAGCAGAAGGAATAGAACAATGATATTCGAGAGAATATTCGTCCGTTCTTTCGAGGCGATTGATGCGATGAGTTCGTTTATCGGGATAAGACGGTCTCGCTTTAATCGTTCGCGCAAAAACGTTGCAGCGAACGACGAGAACGGCACTCCGGCGTTTCTCCGACGAGAGATCGATCTATCGAGCGTTCTTCCGCGCTGTTGAGAGCCAAATGCTCGACGCTGCCTGAAGGAAGGGGGGGATAATGCCCGGGGGTCGTTGGTACTAGAAGGAAAGACGGTGATCACTAGCCATTTTCTCTCCGCCCCGACAAGCTATTCCGCTCTCAGTGCGGCGACTATAACAGCGATCTCCACTATGCACTTTCATATTTTTTTTTCGTTCTTTTCATTATATCGGACCGATCGTGGAGGTCCTTGAAGCGTCCCATGCATCCCGGAATAAAAAGCTGTTAACGCGATGTGCACTTTGCACGTCGCTGTTATCGAACGTTGTTTTCGGTGTAAATCGTTCAAGAGATAAATCCACGTGGATTGTGGAAAAATGAAAAAAATAGAAAAGTTCGAAAGGTCTCGACTAACGGAAGTGCATCGTCCGATCGTCCAGCATTATTGGCGCGTATCTCGTGAGATGGACATTAAGGATTCCGCGAAGAGAGAAATTACAGAATTACAGATCGAGGGTGGCCGATCGAAGATGGCGGACGCGGAATGCGAAGTGCATCTTGCGATGCACGCGCCCGATGGCGGGTACCACGACGGGTACGAAAGAATGGTAAAAGGGCGACCGGTGGGAGGGCAGCAGACTCGGTTCGTTTTGCTTCAGGGCATGGTCGCCATATTTTATTACTTAAACGGCATGCCGGGCAGGCTGTTTGTTGGTTAAACAAGGAATTAATGCCGCGGTAATCTGTCATTACGGATACTCATGCACGAGGACTCGCCTCGTTGCATGATGCGGCTCTCGCATGCGGCTCCTCGTCTCGCTTTCCGCTTTATCCCGTACTCTCTTTCTTCCAGCGTTCTCTACAGGGACGGATCTACGCAAGGGCTAACAAAACTTAAGCTTCAAGGACACTATTGTCGAGACTCTTAGTAAGATAATTCTTCTCGGAAATACCTTGATGTTTCAACGTCGATGTTTTAACGTTACGCAATACGATGTAGAAAATAAAGGGTACGTTTCCTTTAACACAACCCTTTTTATGGTCCTGCTGAGAAATCCTAAATGGACAGTTGCAAAAGGCGAACTTCATTCTAAAGGCAACATTGTTCTTAACTTTCACTCAATCCTTATTGTAAGTTATTGAATATCGGAGAATATCGTTCTGTGAAAAAAAAATCATATTTTATAAGTTAGCGGGAAATGAGCAGAATATCGATTCTAACAAATATTTTTATTTGTTCTCAGAAAATACACTAGAAAAAAAGAAATTTCTCACTATTGTTCATACTAATTTTGTAAGCAATTAATACTACTTGGGATTAATGTACTTTGTAAGGAACAAATTAACAATTCATTATTATTATGTGTAATATCTTATTGTTCTGTTATCTTACTCTTTCTTTAGCGGAATGTCTCATTTTTAAAGAAAACTTACAGAACAATAAAATCTTTTTTTTTGCAATTTTTCAGCAACAAACGAGCAACAAATATTAGTTAAAATTGATCCTGTTCATTTTGTTTCCGCTAACTTACAAGACGTGAAAAAATCCTCATTTCTTCTAACATAAATAATTTAACATTAATTTTGAGATAACAGAATTGACAATTATTGTAATTATTAATGTAATAATACAGCGATATTTAATTTTTATCCCATAAAAAATAAAATGTATATATTTCGAGATAAATTCAAAATCTTCGGAACGTATAATCATTGGAAGACTCATTGCGGCACGATTTTGTCGAATGCAGCGAGAATGCCCCGAGAAACTGTCCTACATGTTTCCGAGCAATTTTCTATTGGTACGTTGAAAAAAGGGACCAGCAAACGAGACATCGTTCGGGTTCCGAAGTCGAGCGTATGTACCTATCTACATGGAATACGCGCGTGAGGCGTGTCATTCGATCGCGCGAGCAACGCCATCGGCAATCCATCATCGAGAATGTCAGGGATGAATAATGGTCGAATCAATGTCGCCGAAACCCGCGCGAAGAGCCCTCCGGCGCCACGCTGGATCACTCGCTGCGGACTCCCAAGAGCAGCCACGAAATTTACAGACTGTACGTGAGCACGTAAGTGCATCGTGAAACGCAAGCGCGAATTTATGGCAGCGATCGGAGTGACGATCCGTCAGAGAGCAATCACTCAGAGCGATGAGATTGTTGTGATCGTTGAGGAATGTGACAAGAGTGTACCTTCCTGTCGTTTCTCATTGCACATTATAGCTGCACGCAGAACAGTCACAACGCAACGGCGTAAAAAGCTTTTATGTTAAAACCACGCCACAAGTACTTGTTAAAAATGCACTCGTCTGACGTACAACGCGGAAATACGTCGGAGATGTACTTTAAACGTTTCCACTTCGAGTTTACTATACATCACCGCGCAGGACGATAAGACTTAGAAGTAGTATTCTTATGAATGATCAATTAATATTTATATATTCATCTTTGTTGTGTGATTTCTCGTATCTCTAACTGGTCCGCGTGTGTCGAGAACTAAAACCCGAGGTGTGAAGCGTTGGCTTTTAAGAAGCTTTTAACGGGTTGAGACAGCGAAAGGAAGCACCCTGTCTGTCACAGGTTGTCGGTCGATGATACGCGCCGCACCCAAATCGATCGCAACGGAATCGCACAGTTCGTTTAATAGCCCTTAGGCGGAGGCATGGAATAAAAAGTCAATCCTCGCGCCAGAAAGGAAAATAATAATTTGATCTTGGGTGCGCCTCGTTACGCGTTAACGTGCCACGGCTCGTCCGAAACCGTCCGCATCCGGTTTTCGCCCGGTCACGCCTCATAGCACGATTTTTGTCGTTCCGAGGTGACGTGGTGGCGAAGCGGCGCAACGCGATGAATGATATATTTCGACTGGACTTAAGGGACAAAGTTACGGAGCGTTCTCCCCCGGAATAAGAAATGGCTTCCCCCCAGATTATTATCAATATTGCGATAACATCGAGGCGGATCGCGGGCCTCCTCTTCATCGACCTGTGCTAATTATGGCGGACATCGACGACTCGATCTACCTCGAATGCATGAAAAAATAACGTGTCTCGTGACCGCCCCGAACTGTCGTCGCTTTAAGCAGGAGGTAACAAGGAAGATGAGTAGGTATAACGAGAAGGTGGTCGGATCGCGGGACCAGACAATTTAATTGTTCGAACTTAAATGGAGAGCAGCTGCCTTCCACCGCCTAACAAGACGGTAATAACCCGCTTCTAAGGTCTTCTTCTCCTCCTCGCGAGCTCTCTCGTCTCCTCCTTCTTCCTCTAGATCGACTTTCTCATTCTCTCTTTTCCTCGATCGTTTCTTACGTTCTGTCCACCGCTCTCCGTGGCTGCGCTCGAGCCGCTAAGCACTACCCATGACGCCCATGACCCTGAGATGGCGTGCTGGATTTATAAGCGAGGGGCCTATCCGTGAAACAGCAGGTGCTTCCGTTGCGTCGGACGCGGTCCGAAAAATAAAAGTGATCCCGGCCACGTTCCTCTCTTCCTAATTCCGTCTTAATCGGCGAGATCCCTTATTTCGAGCCTCCCGCGTAGATAGGCGGAGTTATTCTTTATTATTCTTCTGGTCGCGAAGCGCGATTGTGGCCATTCTCTGGCGCGTGCCGCTGGAATAATCTCTTTTGCTTATCGATTTTTAAAAATATCTTAGGAACGACCTGTGAAACACTACCGCGCACGATATCGTCTTATCAGTAATTTCGTCGGATTAGGTTTCGGGCTCGCAGCAATTAGGCACGTGTGATAATGATAATGATGTGATATGCGACGATGCCGGATAATACTAGGCAGAGGTTAATAGGGTGACTTGAAATAGATGTTATTCATGATGGATGAGAAAATATACAAAAGAGTGACAAGCGAAGCGAAACTCGGATTATCCATTCTATGCATTTAATAAACATGAAATATATAAAATCTTCTCTACTGATAATATGTTATATTCAGTCAATGTTATATTCAGTCAAAACGACTAGTTCTATAATTTAATGATTCTTGAAAAGATCGAATATTTATACGTGAATTTTAAGATTTTTCAGACAGAAAAAAACCTACATTTTTTAATAATTAATTTAGTGGAAAAATCTGCACAATTTCTTTAAATTTATCATTTTCTTGCAAGGATAATTCTCATTACATTTAATTGCAAGTGTAAAGAGAATTAAAAGATAAAGTGAACTAAAAACTGATAAGTCTCTCATCGATTCACTTTCATTCATATCAGCTTATTCCATTAACTCTCCTGATCGTTTGGAAATAGTTATTCTTGTGCTCGTGTGCTGCACTTTCTCTGGAAGCGTTTCAAGTTTAACCCTCCGTTAGCGTATGCAACAAATGCATCCATCTATCAACTTGTGCACTTAGCAAGAACATCACGGATTTATATCGTGAAATGTAAGAGTCGATACAGGATTAGTTAGACATTGATGAAAGATATCATACAGTGACGAGACGAAAGAAGCTTGGTGTGATGGAACAAATTTAGGATCGAAGGAAGCCGCGCATTCACAATCAGCTGATACGGTAATACTGGTAGCGAGTACATTGTGTGCAAGAACACAATTTCTATATTAAACAATCAATATCGCTGTGGGCCATACTATCACTGAAAAGACCAGTAAATCATCTTCGTTGAGTGATACGATAATGAAGTTTCTGATTGAAAATTCCGATAAAATCTGATTAGATTAGAAATCGGCCGGTTAAGTACACTAAAGTAAAATATTTTAAACTTAAGTCAACATGGAAGTTGAGTTCGTATTACAAGATCAGATATAGTTATAATATTAAAAATTGTAAATCTTTATTATAAATGTAACTTAGATCTATATATATATATATATATACAGTGTTCTATAACATGGGGTATAACTTCAGAAATGAAAAATTCGGGACAAAAAAACACAAAAGTTTACAGAAACATTTGTTCTATCTAATACTGTTTCCCTCCTCGAGTTACAGACAGTTTCCATATTCCGTTAATTCTTGTTACAAATTGAGCTAGTATAGCGTTTTCGCACATTTCTGTCTTTAAAGAAGTTAATAAGACACGAAAACGCGTAAAGACGTGTGAAGATGATATGTTAGCTCAGTTTGTAACAAAAAGTAATGAAACACGAAAACGTTTATAACTTGAAAACAAGGTCAGATAGAAAAAATGTTTATATGAACTTTATGTTATTTAAATAACAAAAAAGAACATAACAGAAAATATTTTTCATAAATGTGTTAACTAAAGTCTATGAGGTGTGTATATGTGTGTGTACATGTTCTTCATATTCAGAACCTCAGAGATAAGTTTTATATGATAGATATCATAAAAAAAAACTTTTGTTAGAAAACCTATGTTCCCTGACATATTTTTAAAGAGCGCTCCCTTGCTCGGACCGACTGCGAGGTACGTAATCAATCGCGCGGCAGCGTTGCTCGTGTCATCCGACAATACTAGTCCAAGTTTTTGCTTTTTTGCAAAAAAATCAAAGGACATCAACTAGTATTGTCGGACGACTAGCTCTCTTTAAAAATGCATCGGAGGATGTAGGTTCCTTAACAAAAGTTGATTTGTTTGTTGAGATCTATCATCCTCTAAAGTATGTCTCATAGATCTTGAAATATCTTATACACACACACACGCATGCACAGGGCGTTCGCGGATTTTCTCTAAAAATAATTTATTCTATATGCTAAAATAAGAAAATATTATATAAAGATATTGGTCCTAAAATGTTTTATATTAAAAAATTATAATGAAAATACAAATGTGTATGAGAAATAATTTTACTTAAATTTGTATTTTAAATTGCCGTCCGTCTATGTCAAATTTGACATTGATGTAATTTTGATCTTATCAATTTTTTGTGAGGGTAAAGGAAAAAACCTTCCTACGAAGATTTCCTCTACCCTCGCGAAAAAGATGATAAATTCCAAATTACATTGTGATGTCAAGCTTGTACTGACATGGATGGTCGGCATTTTGCAAACTTAGATAACCCAAATTCTAGCCCTATCATTCAGAATTTTTAATCTCTTTTCAATTGAAAATCATCTTAACCTCGGTATTTTCGTATTTGATTTTTCGTTTTAAAATGTTACAAAGAATATATCTTCAAAATATTTATCGTCAGTTTTAGTTTACCCTGTGTATATTGTATGTATATATATATATATATATACACACATACACACATACCATAGAGAGAGAAAAAAATAAGTAAAACGTCATAACATTAAAAAGATCGAACAAGAAGTTCAGAAAGGGCAATGTTTGTGAAGCTAAAGTGTATTTAGCTTTTTAATTACGTACAATGTTACAGAATAAACTGTATTAATACCACACAATTAAGTATTTTTCTGATATACATATAATAGACTTATTTACCGATTTTAATTTATCGCGATGAAACGAAGCCATGATACTCGCACATGTTTCTTTTTGCTATCGTATTTCTGAGGTTAACAAGATAGGCTAGGTAGTCTACGCAGCAGCGGACCACTCTAGAGGGGCCATCGTATATAATAATAGCGTGGTCCCGGGATCGTTTCCACGGGCAACATTAATACTACTTATCTTGCGCGGTACACTACGTGGTAATTATCGTCCAATCTCCGTAGGACCACCAGGATTCTAGAATATAGTTCTTCCAAGTTCTCGCTACTTAAAAAATACGCGCACGCGTTTTCGTTTTTGGATGTTCTAAACAAGATAATACGTTGATGTTTCGTTCCCATCCCTTCTGTTACATCCCCACGTGGTAATCCCCCAATTGGTCGTTCTCCAGCCGCGACACGAGGCATCGTCCAAAATTTAAATTTAATTTAACGCACTCGCGTTCCGCGCGGCACAGCTAACGAGCTACTGACAGCCGATTATAATAATTATCGCGGGAGGAAAGCGCTTCGAGACAGCGCGACGAGACGCGGACTCGTAAACACGGCGGCGGCGATCGGTGGGTACCGCCTTGGAAAGAGAGCTGTAAAGCGCCTGGGAGATTAACCCGTCAACGTTCTCCGTTATTCCCGGGCGTCGCTTGTAATTTACACGCGGTTTTGCATGAGAACAGGGGATTCGTCCGGAGGGATTCGCGAAAAAATAATTATTAAATCCCAACCGATGGATAATTAATATTTATTAACGTTTGAGCCACGACTTTTGAGATACATAGGTATCGGTGATTCACGGTGGCTTTTCACATCGCCACATCTAATGTTTCATGAAGATCAGAGAGACCCGGCGGCTAGGAGCCTCTCTTCTCTTCCTCCGCATTAGTTTGTTAACGTTGAACGACATGTCTTTCATGCACCCTGCAGAGTGAAAATTAATTGCGTCCGGGGGTATGAGAATTCGAGCAGAGACCTTGAGATTTTTTCACGAAATAATATTTGTAGCGAATAAATCTCCTCTACAAATCAATCGCAACGGTTTTAGAACTCCGGGAGGTTGTCATCTGAAGGCAGACAGAACAAGAAAATTTGTCAATGTCAAATTTTGAAAACCCTCGTCAATGATTCTTTCCGTCAACAAGTTTCGAAGTCAGATTTCCGTGGTAGGTAATAAAGTGAACAATGAAATTTACGCTGTCAACCTTGTGAATCGTGACGGGATACTTATTGCTTGCTTAGGACTCACAAATCGAGACCTGCGTGCCTTCTCAACCATTTCCTGAAACCGTAGTCGAAAAAAAGTTACAGACGAATTATATATTTGAATTTTACAGACGTTAGACATTGCCTTAACCGGGAACGGGAGTCCCATAAAGACCCATAATGGAAGACCTTAAAATCGTTTAGCTGCAGACAATACCAAGTGCCGCCTCTAAAAATGGCGTACAAATGGACACGCCAGTCGTAATGTAAAATAATAATAATAAGTAGCTGTCGAACACTTCAAAGCCGAGTGCACAACGTGTACGTGGCGTTATTGCGATTGGCCGTGAAGATAATACTTCTTGACACGGAGTATGCTTCTCTGTCTCTCTCTAGATATAGCTAAGGAAGTTAATTAGCGTTACTATACACTCCTCAAGACATTCACACAATTTATATTCCCGTCTTGACGTGCCAATTCTCTCAGATATCTTATATTTCGAAAATATTTTTGCCCATAATTATTACGACGCGTTACAAGATGTCGAACGTATTTAACTCCGTGTCGACGCAAGACATGAAATATAGTACAAGATTAGGTTATTCGGTTACAGCAGTCGTAGAAAGTCTCACTGATGGCAGCCACTCGAGGGTGTGAAGTGGTACAGCTTGCAAGGTGCAAGGATGCTTGGAGGATGACGATCGTCGGCAGATGTCAGCGGTGCTTTCAAATCGACGTGAGCTCGAGCGTTAGCTTCGAACTTGTTAACACGACGGATGATGACAGAGTAGAGAACGTGGCATGAACTCTCGGAAACTTGAAAAGTTTCATTATCTGATGAAAAGTTGATATCAAACATACAGACAGCTTCAAGATACAAAATGCCAAAAAAAAACATATAGATATGCGAAATGTACATTGTCGATATTCTAATTTTCTCTTTGTACATTGTTTAGCTTTTTAAATAAATACTGTCTCTAAGTTTTTTGAGCAAAATTTCACTCGAAAAATGGAGTAATTACCGAATCGCTCAAGTTAATTGAAATGACTTTTTATTCATATATATGTATATAAGATGAATATTTTTTCATTCTGTGCGCAGTGAATAATATTTTCACTCTTAATTAAATAACAGACAATATTTTCACTCTTAATTAAATAGCAAATCTTGCATGCTTTATGTAACAGTTTGAAATAGGCATGTATCTATAGTAAGAAATTCGGTAAGTGAGTTAACGCTGATTATAGTTTCGTCTTCATGACGACGATGTATTTTGTTGAATCGATATTATGTTAACAATGCTTTTTTGGACATATGTACTTATATGATCTAAGTATGTTTCCTTCTTTTTTATAAAAATATTTTTATGAAAAATAAAAATGCTATTTGTTTTTTCTTAAAATCTTTACTGCACCCAAATATTTAAAATGTCTTATATTTGTTTTTATGTTCAGAAAAAGAACAATGCTTCCTTTTTTAAATCTGATCATCAGTTCAATTTTAAACTCATTATCAAAACATAAGAAAAAACCGCAAAGCTTAAGTAGGCCATAATAAGTTCATCCTTTTTTTTTATGATTTTCCTTTGGGTAAAGGAGAACTTAAGGCTTGCCTTCAATTCCTCCTTTTGATCTTTTGGCACACAAAGTCCAGTTATCTTATTTTTTTAGGGAAAGGCTCTAGATCCCGTCATACGACTAATATTTCACTTCAACCGAATGAAACATTCATCCTTATGAAAAGTGAAATGTCACTTCATTCCGAATAGCAGTATTTTTATTCTCGATTGGAGTGAATTTTCACTTATTTTGAGTGAGATTTCTAAAAAAATTTAGAAATATATAAATAAGATATATAAATAAGAAATATATAAATATATAAATAAGAAATATATAAAGAATATATAAATCAATACATACACTTACATGAAACTACTTCTGAGACTACACTACTTATGAGAAATTGTATGTGCATTAATAAATGTTAGATATTTCTTAATAAATAATGCGCTAATTATCAAATTACTTAAGACCTTTCTAAATATTTATCCTAGCACGCCTATATATTTCTCTATAAATTACATAAATCTTGTGAGTGGTAGTTTTCTCTCCTTTACGGCGTAACAAGTGTTCATTATAGATCGGAAGCATGCACACACTTCGTCGGTAAGGGAAGAGCAATAAAAAAAAGTTACACGTTCCCTATATACGGCACCGCTCGGTCAGCGAGCAGTAGCGCGCAATGGTCCATATACGGCAACATCCGGCCGTAAAGGGTTAAAATTATTCCGTATCAGAAAAACCTTGGCGTTGAGGCTAAACCTATGGTGTACACAAACGTTTCTCCATCTATATAAATCGAGAATTTCGATCTCTGCTCATCTCGTCGCGTACACATGACATACAAAAGGTGGGGCGTGTGAGCCCAAATCAACATTTTTCACATTCTTGAAAAACTATCCTTGTCGAGAGTCCGTCCGTCGATAGACCGGTCCGATCGATCGGTCGTGAACATACCGAAAATATGGAGACGGCGAGAGCATCTCGGATCCAACAAGCGGCCAGGTAGGCGGCTTGCGGAGCACCGATTCCAACGAAGAAGGAAACGATAAGGCAGCGAGGCCTGCCTGCCCTCCCTCCTACCCCTCCAGCCCGGGCGCATCAGCATCTCTCCTCTCCGCCGGGTCTTCGAGCTGGTCTCAAGTGGGCCAATGTGAACGCGGCTTTGTGATGGCATAACGAGCGTGGAGAGCCTCTCCCATGCCCCGTGTAATCTGGTCTTCAGGTAATTGTATGTTATACGTCCGGGCAAGAGCCTAGCACGCGAGCGAGAGAGCGAAAAGAGAAGCGCGAGTGCGCAAGAGGAAGAAGGGGCGAAGGGGAGAGTTTGCGAAAAATCGCGGCTCATTCGGGTACAGGCAGAAGTCTCTCGTGATGGTCGTGGAAGAAAACGAGCAAGAGGAAGACAAGGATGGCGACGTGAAAGAGGCGAGGGAAAGGGAGTAGGAGAGAGGTGAGAGAAGAGGAGCCGTGTAGCGAAAGGGGGAAGTGGAAGGACGACGAGAGAGGATGAGGACGAAGGAGATGCACAGGCTGATGTTGGTAGAAGGAGGAAGAGGAGGAGAGTGTGTGAGAATGCTATCAGCGGACTCCTCTCGACCTGAGGACCACACGGCGAGACCACCGTGCGTGCCTTCGGCCCTCTTTGCCAATATATCCGCGATCAAACATTGGACCGAGTGAGTAAATGCGTGAGTTCGTACTCTGATCTTACTACTTTTCTTGCGAACGCGCCTGTCGTTTCTCGTCTTGTTCTTCGGGCCACGCGAATCTGCACCGTTCGCTCGCTTGTTCCTTCGTCCGTTTGAGCTCGCGTCTGGATTTCCGATTGGACGAGACAATGGTCCGTCGTCACTCCTCAGTCACTCGCCGGAAATTGCTGTAATCGATATACTGTTTCGCGTAGTCGCGATTATCCGCGCGGTCGCATCCCATCGACCATATAATTACCAATCCATGATTCCTTGCGTAATTACGGTAAGCGCTTGTTCGACGTCGTCGTTCTTGTCGATAACAAGCTCGATATTTAACTTTATTTTAATAAAGGTTCGTATCAGACGCATAATATTCTGTATCAATAATACTGGTAATTTTATATCATGTCTCATCTACTTTGTATTGCTAGTAATAATTAACAATTTTTTGCAATAAGTCGCTGTTATTACGTAAAATCAATTATTACATTTATTTTTTGCCGAGGTAATATTTTTCGCAATAAATTTACTTACAGTTTTTCAGCACATAACATCTTGCTAATATGATGCTTGATTGTGGATCAAAATTATTTAAGAATTGCTTGTCAATTTAATTTAATTCGTGATATTATTCCAGTAGTTTAATTGTGTTTATAAGTCCGGAAAACCAATTCGGCGCGCAGTTTATAGGACTATAAATATGTTATATATGCAAATACATATATAGTATATATATAATTCACATTGAATTATTTAAAGCATTAAAAGATCTAGCTTCGACCGGTATAGACAATTCAATTTCTATTGTTAATTGTGTTTATTACAATTATATTTTCTAAACATTCGACTATTTAATAAATTATAGGACTTTCATTCGCATATAGACAAACTACATAAAATGTATATTAAATTATATTTCACCGTTTTATTTTGTCTTCAGCCATTCATAATTAAAAGCTTACTAGCATTTTTTTTTATTAAATAAAATAAAATTATTATGTACGAAACGTTATTAAAATTTACTCGCTTAATACTATTTTTAAGATATTAATATTTTGTTAAAGTCATGTAGAGGGAATAATTACATAAAAAATATTTAATGAAAAAGAAAAGCTATTATAATAGAATATATATACCATATATTACACATTATCAAAATTTTCTAAGGGACAATCTACTTCTAGAAAGAGATAAATTATTACTTTTCTTTCCATTGATTATTCATTCGAACTGTCGTTATCCCGGAGCTATTGGTACTCCGGGGTGGTAACGTTCGTCAAGTCCTCGCAAACGCCTTGCTCCGAGCGCAAATTGGAGCGGTTAAGCAGGTACGCGTGCGTGACGTCTTGTACGCGCAATCATCGAGCCAATCGCCAAAATCGGCCCGGGCATTCTCCTTAAAACATTGTAGCACGCAAGTGTTATTACGCAGGCGAACGCGTCTTTTTTCAGGTAGCATAATCATTGATTGACAGTCGTTGTCGAATTATCGTGACCGATTCTTCTACCGGAGGTGGGGCAGTCGAGAGGATAGAATTCCGACGACGGAGCGGGGAGGGACACTGAGAGCTAAAATAGGAATTTAACGAATCGCTGCTGCGTATATTGAGCGACGAGGGGTCAAAGAGGATGACGCGCGTCGCTCGGAACGTAACGCGATGAAAGACGGGTCTTTCCTGAAGTAGGCGCCTAGGTCCTTCGTGTAATTGAAGTCCGTGATAAGGAGATGTAATTTGCCATTCGTAATTGTCGCATAATTATTTCTCGCAATTAAGATGTGAAGATACGTTCACAGACGGAGAGAAGAGCTATGCCATCTCGAGTCACATTATTATGCGCGACATTAAGCATCGGAGTGAGCACATACTACGTGAGCGTTGCCGATTATGCCACTTGCTTTCTGGACCTTCGGTAAACGCAGTACCTCGGGTTATAACGTAAACGTAATGTGCGCGAAACTCGGTCTAACCGAATCAATCTTTCATGCCCGGGGTGGGTTCTGGAATGAATTTCGCCTCGGGGTCGCGCGCTGAAGGAATTATTACGCACGTCTTGCTCGCTCCGCTAATCAAAATCGCCGCATGAAGCGATTCTCTCTCTCGCTCTCTCTTTCTCTATTTATAATCAGCGTCATATCGATGAGTGACGTGCGATCGTTCATCGAATAATTCTCAGTAAGTCGTTGCTCTCAGCAGGTGCGTTAATACTAATTAGCGCGAACGATGCGTTATTATCGCACTTTGGGCCTCACAAGTTCGTGCACGACTATCCCGGTATCTTCTTTCGTTCCAGGGCCTGACAACTCAATTAGACTATCTGCGCAAATTGGAAACTGTGGAATGCAATCTCGCTCGCGCGAAAGGACGATGCTTCGCGCCGTAAAGTTAGTCACCCGCGGAATATCGGTGCAATTTACGTGTCCGCGATGCGGCGCGTTTCCTTTCCGCGTTGTGTTATACACAACGAAGTGCATGCCGCGCGATAACAAAGGAACATTCCAGACCGATTCCCGATGGGATACACTGCGGATATGCATCGCCCGCTTTCTCCGATACTGAGAAAGCTATTAGTTATTGCGAGGTGAAGTTGCTCGAAGTTGTGCTCGAGGTAAATCGAAGTAGCGCTTGGATGGTCGACAAATTAAGAGAAATTTTGCGGAAGACCGCGGGAAACGCGTGACAGTTCAGCTAATACAATCGTTTACTGTGCAGCTAACACAATCATTTACTGCGTGGCGTGTCGTGCGCTCCTCATCTTTCTCCATCGTATAAAGCGTCGTCTTAATAAATACACCGTTATGAGGAAATATAAAGGTTCCTATCTCTTCTTTCTAGAGAGAGGGTCTCAGCAAACTCTCTTAACAACGTAATAGGCTCGTTGCGACCAATTCTAAAGCCGCGGATGTCTCCCCTTATTTTCCCGGTGAGAACCGCTAGTCCAATTACTGATTAACGATCTCACCTCCGTAGAAATAATTATAAAACTTCCAAGAATGTGCCAGTTAACCTCAGGGGCGCGAACGCGCGACAGACACGGGACGAGGGAGTCCGAGGGAGGTGACCTTAGACCCGGCCAAGGCAACCGACGTTGGTTTCGATCAACGGCCCATAAAGCGATAAATCCGTCGCCACGTTGAACCTACCATCCAACGGTGGCCCCGTTGCTTCGATGCCCGTGCTGCATTAGCAACAACAGCGTGGCTCACCTGGCGCTTAATGACGTGACGAGAGAGGACGAGCCGCGCGCACGAGAGAAACGTGTCCTCGGTTAACCGACTGCGATCGAACGGGGTACCTCGGTCTCCCCGCCCCCGGTTTCCGGGATGCTGTATTCGCGACACGCTCGAACGGCTTGGACTGCTAAATCACCGCGTGAAACGCGTACTGTCATACTTCGCGGTCGCCATTCATCGTCGCGATCGAGAAGCTGCTCGACTCATGCAAGCCTCGGATCACGATTATCTCTCTTGCGTTTCACGATCTGTTGTATATTGTATTATCCTACAGATGTAATTAAATAATTATATATTATACATATTATATATTCTTGCAATGGATTCTGCATTAATTATATGGAAAATTGAGCTCGATGAAGTGAATTAATTTTCACATAAAATGTAGCTTATAATGTGATAAATAAAAGATTCGATTGGTTATATTTATCAGTTTTTGCTTTCTTAATATCTTCAATAAAAATCGATTTATTCATTATATCTTTACAGAGTTTATTTCGCCGAGACATTTAATTTTTGAATCCCAAACATTTCTTACCTTTCATTAATGAAAGACTGTTCTTTTTACCTTGGCTTTAAGTATCCTATATACAAAGAAAATGTGATCTTTCTGATAAAAATAATGTATACATCAGCGTTTCTTTTGACTTGAGATACTATTAAGTAACTCATTAATTATACCGTTTACAAGATAACGATTAAGGCAGCTAATTCGACGCTCCGGGGGATAAAGTATCTTCCCAAACTTGCATTAAAAAGGCAGGCACCTTAGGGCGTAGATTCACATCGTAGCTGCCTAGTCCATATCTTTTACAGCGATTTCGAGCAATCGAAGCCACTCAACTGGAAATTCTCACGTGCCCCGCATCGCGTCATATGCTTCGAACAAACTAATTAACTGCCGCGTACGCTGCACCGTGCAAGCAACCGCATCGTACCGATCCCACTGCTGTCATTTTTTCGGATTTGCCGACAATCCCGTCCAGATAGTCTCACGCAGATAGCGCGAGTTCCACACCAGGTGCCTGGGGTGATCCTCGAGCCCCGGCACAGGTTCCGAGCGCAGTGAAACGAGCCACCGACGGAATTAAACCCGGCAGGGGGGGCACACCTAAGTTGTGGGTGGTAGACGGAGGGAACGGTGAGGGTTGAAACCGAGGGAGAAGACAACGACCACGGCACATAGTCCGGTATCCCTTTGTTCGACGCGTGGCAAGATAAATTCAGCTAATAAATGACCGGGGGCTATTTACCGTGGCGGTAGCGCCTCGTTATCCGGCTCGGGCCTTGTGTATACACATATATATATTTATATATATGTATACACATGTACGTACACAACAACGATGTGTTTTGCAGCATTTTGAGCATGGCTCAGTATCGGTAAGAGGCCGATAAATCTTGGCGCGCTCGACTCCTCCGAGCACACCGAGGAGTCATCTCGCTCTCCTCTCTGATGCTGGGATACTGTGTGTGTCCTCTGTTCTGCTACGTACACTAAGCGAACTCTCTCCCCTTCTTCATTGCTCGTAGTAGCTACCAGATGAAGGAACGAGAGGAAGCGAGAGAGAAAAGCGGCATAGTCTGAGTGTCCTGTAAGTGCACACGCTCATGTACTACAATGACCGTACATAAGCGAATACAGTTATGTCCCGTACTTGTATAAGAGAGAAAGAGCGGGTGGGTCCTCTTCGTGAGGACTCGACCGCTATCGGGAAATCAGCGTTCGTCTTAATTATCGCCCTCAGTCTTGTTACCCTCACCGCATCGTCCCGCCTATATAGATTCCCTCGACCCTTCACGCACGAGCTTTTTACTTGCTAGTATGTCTTAAACGTTATCATTTTGAGAGAAATAATGTGTGAATATTATTCTAGACGTAGAGCAGTAATAAAATAAGCTTATAGTTTATTAAAATTGTTTAAAAGAACCATATCGTGGATGCTACATTGGATAATTTGTCACAAGATGTCCTTTTATGATCTTTGATCCTAATAATTTTTACAATTCTGGTCGTATTTAGTGGCTCAATTTCTTTTTATTTTGTTAGTTAATTAAAACATCAAGATATCAATAAAGTTTGAGATAGAAACAGATATAATTAAAGAGAAAGGATTATTAAAGTATTAATAATAGTAGTATATCAATAATGTAATAGTATCAATCATAAAGTTCGCGAGAAATGTCGAAATTCCTATATCAGAAAAACGTGATCTTTTACTTTATAATGAAGGTTCTTTTATTTTATAATTATTATCTACTATATCAATAATGATTATAAAGTATGTAAAAATTGAAAAAAATATTATATTTATAATGACAATATTATATTTACACTGAGAAAAATTTCTGGTTAAAAATGGACCAATCAGAAAAAACTCTGCAGATCATATCAATCAGAATTCTGATTATATCAACTAGAATTATAATAAATTTAATTAGAAAATTCTGATTTGTCAATTTTCAACCAGAATTCTTATTAATGCAACCAGACTCCTTTTCCAGTATAACAATGGGGGGAAGAAGTGGTAGAGAGAGTTCTCTTTATGCCGCTTTTCAGAGCAAAGGATGCGGATGGAATAATAGTCACGAAAGAGCTGACTATTAACGCGGGCCGCTCTTTTGCGGCATGAGAATTTCAACGTTTGGACAATTCGACCGCAACATAGTCCACGTAGTTGCGAATGCGCGACGTCAGCTCGTTCCGAGCAGACCATTCCGTGACCTCAACTGCGATGAATCTCATACGCGGTTACGGCTCTTCAATGCGGATCTCTCCCGGGGCTTAAAAATCTTTCGAGAAAACCCCTTAAATCGGCGCCTAACGAGTGCGTTTAATAATTTACGCGTAGCTCGGTTCTTTAGTGAAAAATAAGGACGTTCCATCGGTCGGCCATTTTTTCTTGCTAATTGAAGGAAGCAAACCCTTTTACTCGGTAGATCACGATAAGCTTCAGGGCTTGCTAACCAAACAACGAGACCAGGTTGTATAGAAGCGCAGCAGTTACGTTCTACACGTTTCCTTACCTTACCATAGAGTACTTCCTGTCTGTTAACGATTTCTCTGCCTCACACAAATATACTAACATGTATATCCTACAGAATAATAACGCAATGAAAATTAGTTTGGATAAAAAGAAAATCTTCTGCTCCATTCGATAATACGTACACATTATTTGAAAATTAAAAAATCCGAATAAAATGGTGACGTCAAACTCGTAGAAAGGAAGAGCTATTTGAACGCGACACGAGAGCGAGCGGTGAAATATTTACATTCCCCGCGAAGTCGCAACGATGTCGTTTGTCACAGAATTTAATCGCCAACTTTCCTTGACCTATTCAGTTCCGGTAATCATGCACTGACTCTTCATTAGCGCGCATTCAATTTCAACTTATTATTTTAATTAGTATTTGTTCGAGACATGTGAAAATGTGCACGTCCCCGATGAGAGATATCCCCAGGGGAATTCGCATAAACTAAACGAGGCAAATTGTGCCCGCGATGGAACTGTCCCTCCGGAAATTATTTTAACGTACGCTTTTAAATTTTACACCAGCTGGCAGAATAACGGCGTGCCCGCCAAAGTTTCCATCAGACAGTCTCTAATTCCCTGAACAAAGATATTTTCCAGTGTCAACTGTCTTAATCCGCGGACAATTTACGTGTCGCCGTCGGTCACTCATTTTGAGTTAATATAAAAAAAGTGAGTTCCAAGCAAGCACACTTGATTGATTAAGTGTACCTCTGAAAAAAATGCAAAAGGTTAAGCCGGAACTTTGCCATAATTAACAGGGCGCGTGAATCACGCCATCATGAGATTCTCCGGGAACAACGGTCGAAGTAGAAATATAAAAGGGCAGATGTTAGCGTCGGACAAACTTACATTCTTTTGATCAATATAATCCAAGTGTACGCGTCAACGCATTCCTCTGTCGGATTAATAGCTCGATTCGAGTTCCAACAACGGCATCGCGTAATAACCAGTAACAAAAGCAGCGACATCGTTAAATGACTGTCATTTGTAATAAATGCTCGCAGTTTGTCGGACAACAAGGGATTATTATCAACGGAAGCACCCCTGACCCATGGATTTTATCGATAGGACAAATAAAATCCGCTGGAAATAACATAAAATTTCAATGTACAAATTCTCATGTATTTTCATAAATATCTGAGGCCTCGAGCACGCGCGCACGCGGTATGTATCTCCCTTAACGTTTACGTGATTTTATTTTCGCCCGGATATTTCCGCTTCACCTGTTTTTAATTCAGCGTAATAATCGATCGTACGTTCCATCGAGATTATTGGATTCTCACCGATATCTACGTTAATGTAATCACATGCGGATGACGTACCTATTAATCGCATTTTAAAATCCAGCGCAGTCGAGAGAGAGAGAGAGAGAGAGAGAGAGAGAGAGAGAGAGAGAGAGAGGGGACAAGGAGAAAGAGAATTCATTAGAGAATCTCAATTTTGCATTTACAGCTTTAGCTGTTCCGTTGGTACGAGAAAGTAGGAAACCTACTACGGGGGGGTAGTAATCCGACTGTATAATCACCGTTGCGTTGCAGATTCACCGTTGCGTCAAATGCACTTACTTGGACGTCTGTAAAACGCGACGACTGGCTTCGGTATTTTAGTCGGTCATTCGGCGGGTTTTAATCCTTCGCGAAGAGCACACAGTACTGTGCCGGCCACCCGTAAAAAGAAAAATAGCCGCTGTAATTCCGGAACTTTCCAGACTGTCGGAAATCGGAAGGGAGAAAAGGATAAAGAGAGAAAGAGAGAGAAAGAGAGAGGGGGAGAGGGAGAAAGAGAGAGAGAGAGATATGAGTTCGAGACAGTTTCGTAAAGCCGATACCCTGCAAGAGAGGAATTATGGTACGCGATTTGGAGTGGTCTCACGTAAACGCGTTCCGTCGAACCTTCGCGATTAAATCTAAGCCCCCGCAACTTATTTGAGGCAAATAATTACTCTTCCGGCAACCGCGATCGCTGCTGCCTACAATGTATAAACTTTATTAAAGGAAGTATATAAACTTTATACGCGCGTACTATATTGTGCTATCCTACATCATATAGTAATATACAAAGTAACAAAAGCGCGAAGTAAATACATACTTAATCTAATATTTTTCATAATGTACAAATATCTTTTTCGTAACGTACCATCTCTGCGAACATTTATTGTTTAATATTTGATTTGTTTCTTAATAAAATTTTCTATCATAAAATATCGTCGCATTAGTATAAATTTTGTCCATCCTTCCTATTCTCCAACACCCAATGAAATGTAAAACACCTAAAAGATCCATGTAAGTTTAAGCTATAAAACGTTAGTCGAAGCCATAAGATTCCTGTAACGTAGAGCTGAAGTTTTTTTATGAGCATGAATTATACGCTCAGAATGTGTCATTTCAAACGGAAATCCCCCGTTGGCATGTAGGGAACTAAAAAAAACTTACGCGATATCGAATTACCGGATTTTCTCAGAATCGAAGTGTTTCTGGATATCTTTTATTAGAGTCGAGAATAGAACGTGAAAATATTAGAAAAAACAATTACTCGCATTGCTAGCGCAAATCCAATTGCCAGATTTAGATGGTGCTGCGTAGCTTTTATAAAACAGTCTAAAGAAATAATAATAAAAGATGTTGGAAATGCAGTAATGCGATGGAAACGGATTTTAGTCGCGCGCCGGCTGTGAAAAATGCAAATTCCATTTGGATTAAATGCTTTAAATAACTTAGCGAGCGATTGCTAAGTTTCTATGCGATATGTCAGTATACGTTAACGATCATAATATGCTAATGCGCGACGTGTAAAAGAGAAAACTGTGTACTGCACGAACTTAAATGTAATCTGCATACTAACGTACTATACGCTTTATATTTTGTGCAATATATTCTATAATATTATACTACATTGATAGATAGAAATACATATATGTATGTGTGTGTGTGTGTGTGTGTGTGTGTGTGTGTGTGTGTGTGTGTGTGTGTGTGTGTGTGCGTGCGCGTGTGCGTGTGTGTGCGTGAGTAGATTCAATACAAAATATACAATATAGAATTAAAAATCAAATCGTATCAAAAAATCGTACATTATTTGTTCGTATTTATTCGTTAGTGCTTTTATTGGCGTTTGCGGTATTAACGATAGAAAACACGAAAAATGAGTTTTGTGATTTTGCATTTTTATTGTTAGCACGATACACGTGATTTTTCTTGTTTTATCTTACGCTTTATTTTATAAATCTATCATCGATCATACTTTTATAAACAATGCGACTAATAAAAAATTAACACAATGTTGACGCGTTTTTTTCTTTCTGCACCTATTTTTCTCGGAATATTATCGTTTTAAAATAGTCCATTTAAACGCCCACTAAATTAATCTGAAATATTATTTATCTTAACGACGCAGGAAAAATTATGAGTGTCGCGTGCATGTGCCGTTAGCTTCATTCGGAGAAATTCATCACAACCGGAAAAGCGCGATTTCAAAACGGTCGAATGAATACCTATTTCTACCTGTTTTCCAATTTTCATCTGAGGACATCGAGAGGAGATCGGATGCCACGATGAAATGGGGGAGTAGGGAACACGCGATACAGGATGTTTCACAATATTGTAGGCCCGGGCCCGTAGCATGTATAAGAGCGGGGAGCGCAGGGGACGGCTTCGAACCCTTGTCACCACAAAACTCGACTGGAAATCGAATTCTCAGAGCATCGAATGACAATTTAGCCTCGGCCGCTTCGAGCTAGGGAGACGAAAGCGAATAGAGCTGATGCGACTATGCAAGAGGGGAAGGAGAAAAAAAGAGTGGGATGAGATAGAATAGACGGAGATAGGAAAGGCGTAGTAACAAGGAGAAAAAGAGGAGACCCGTGATGTCGCCCAGTGTTCCAGAGATGTTATCATCGCGGAGGAGGGTTATACCACCACAGGAACGTAAGCGATGAAAAGGTGCCCGGGACTAACCAGACCCTAACAATCGTGTCGCGCATTCTTCTCCGAGCGGACGATCCGCTCGCTCCGATAGTTTCGACAGAGTTGCAATTTGCTCGATGCGGTTGGCTCGGCCTCCTCCTACCGGCCGTAAAGGTTCCTCCACATCAGTAACACGACAATGAGATCCTTATCGGGCCCGGTATGTTTCTTCTTCTCGCTCTCCTTCCGTTCTGCAGCAGCTGCTCGATGCGAAACGCATTTGTATACGGAGATGCACGTCGACGTCTCGTATATACATTTGAAGCCATATAGAACGCGAATCCCTTGACGTAACCAATCGTTCCGCAGCTTCGTAAAGTTTCCATCGGATCGGAACAGATAGCATAAAATCTCGTTGAAGAATAATCGAAAATCGACAGACCGAGAGTCGACTTGTTCGCAATTCACGAACGGCTTGTATTTGTAATTCAAATATGCAATACCTTAGTTTAATGTTAGTGTGTGTGTGTGTATAGTGTAAGTTTGCTCAGAAGCGCTGATTTTTGTTTAATAGAATGTCTAAAGACGTCTCGCGAAAGCGCCATCATTATTAACTGGAGTTTAATCATTTCACAGCTTCCGCGATGCGATCGACCTGTCCTGTTCGACATTCGTCTTAAAGACCTCCGTACACCGGTACGGCCGGACGACAATAAGACTCTTATCAGATCGGTGAGTTTCTTTCTCGGCTACCACCAGCTGCATCACTTCTTCTTGCACACGATCTGGCAGCGCGATCCTACCAACTGCAGGACGATGTAACCAATCTCTTTCTCTCTCTCTCTCTTTCTCCATTTCGCAAAGTTTTCCAGTGACCCGAAATGGAGGGAGTGGATCGCTACTTCTCTCTCCGAAACAGAGGGAGAACTATCCCCCGATAAAAAGAATGGATCTTTAATAAATAATGGGTCGAGTCGTCACACTGAGACAGGAGCCCATTGTAAAGCGTTTCTTTCGGTTCGCTTGAGACCAGCCGGAGGAACGAGAAGTTGAGGACACGCTTTCGGCAGGAGAGTGGGCTTTTATACGATTCGTACGTTTTTTCGGCTCCCTTTTGTACGACAATTCTCGGTGGATCGCGCGCTCGTCGGAAACAGGCATTATTTTAAGATGACATTGACCGATACAATACAATTTTCCCTAAATTTTAACGAAACTGCAACATTAACATTCTTTCAGCGCGTTTAAGTAGACTAATCTGTGGAATTGTAAATATCGTAAAATATTTTCTGGTAATCACAACGAATGAAAATTTTTGCGTACGACAAACGTACGTGTTGTTATTTGTGAAGCACATACACACATATATATATATCGTCATTAAAAACAGATTTTAGCTTAATCGATAATAATTACATGATAATTAATAATAACGGTAGCGCCGGAAGTAGTTGAATAATACGCTTTTCCCGTATGGGAAAAAAGATAATCGGTTTGTAATATGTCAGTGACAACGCGCGCATTGCACTCGGCACAATGCATGTAAAATTCAACACCGGCGCGATAATATGAAACGCGATAGAAGGGGAATAACGCGTGCTGATGGGCGATTTGTTAAATTTTATTAGCATATCGCCAGACAGGTGAATAATTTCTTGTAACTTTTAATCGGTACCATCGGATTATTAAATTTTCCCAATGCGATCTTAATTAAAGCAGTCCTTCTATCGAGTGGCCTTAATTAATAGCGGATAAGTTCCGCGGAGACGGCATTGTCGAATGGCCGTAATTGAAACTGGATAGACGGCACGAAATTGGGGACATAATTGAAGGGGCAGGTGGACGAAAGTGTTAGCTCGCGTTTAGTAATTTGCGGGGGATGAAAGAAGAAGGCTTTAAGACCAGGGTCTGGACCAACTTTTTTCCGGCTTCATTGAAACTTTAAAGGTCCGAGAGGAGTGGAATAGTGCAACAACGATGGTAAGACACGCTTGAAGTACACCCACCTAGAAAATTCGTTATAGAGGAACAAATTTACGGTACACTTTCGCGAGACTTGGTAAGTGCATCATAACGCCTTCGTCCACCATCCCGTGCGGTTGGACGATTATTCTATGACACGCGTTCCTTCCAGCGCAAATTTAGCTGCGGAACCGTCACCGCGAAAAAAAATAATTTAATCTTTATGGCTTGAAATTTTACTCGCATTTCGTAATACAATAATATTTAAATTATTAAAATGAAATTAAAGAAATCGATTCTGTCAAATTATGTTAAAGTTGCTGATCAATGAATGATTTTGTCAGATTTTAAGTTATAATTTTTTTTCAATAATTTTGTTTAATAGAAAGAAGAAATAGCTGCGGAACTGTTGCCGCGAAAAAAAAATTTAATCTTTATGGCTTGAAATTTTACTTGCATTTCGTAATGCAATATTTAAATTATTAAAATGAAATTAAAGAAATCGATTCTGTCAAATTATGTTAAAGTTGCTGATCAATGAAAATGAAAGAATTTAAGTTATCATTTTTTTCCAATAATTTTGTTTAATAGAAAGAAGAAAGTTTTGTAAGTCTAAAATGGATAGTATGATATAGTTAGTAATTTTAAGATACTTAATTCTCTGTCGACAATACATGTGAGATTTTCATCCTTCGTCTGCAATTTGAGTTTTCTAACTTCAGATTTTTATATTGCTCTGGATTATATAAAAGTCTGAAAAAATTCTTACATACTTGTGAGAGCTTTAATAACATTTTACTATCATAGAAGTTGAATTATACTTTACTTATTTTTTACAGATTTAAATTTGTCTATCAGAGTTTATAATAAAAAAATCGATTGTGCCTTTGAAGATCAACATTGCCGATGGAGAGTTAAAAACACAATAAAAGTCAAAGACAAGAATGATATATAGTTATAACCTCCACGTTTTATCATATATTCTGGATTATCATATATCTTGGTAAAATTAAATAGTTTATCAGAATGTATCATAACCCGACAAAGACAGAATAAATATAACTACGTATAGAGGTAAAAGCTGAGTAACGTGAACTACGCGGCTCCAATCTTCTTAAAAATAAAACTCCCCTTAACTTCCAATGAGCGTAATACAACGCGATCACAATCCGAATCTTTGTTTTAGCCGACATAAAATTTGCGTTAACGCGTGCTCTTTACGACCGCAATCATGGGTGCTTGTACCGAGGAGCAGCGCTGACTGCGGCGTGGCACGGCAAGAAATTGTCGAAACACTGTAATTTACCGACGATAAATTTCTTCGAAAGTCGACCGTGGCCGGGATGCGATCTCGCGATCGGTTCGCGCCGGGATCCGGAACGCGTTTTAGAAAAGAGGAGAAAAAAAGAGGGAACAAGACCGATAATAAGAACGCGGATGTATTGTATGAAAGAGAGAGGGATGAGTAATCGGTAAAAAAAATACGGAGCACAAAGTTAATTGTACGGATAATGTCGGGCACATGAACGATTTTTCGAGCGGTTTCGAATCGTGCGACGGTCTCCTTTATCCTCGTTAACCTCGGCAATTCCTTCGATATCTTCTGCTCTCATTATCCTGATGGTGCACGTGCACGATCTACGTGAAAGCCCAAGATCGTTTACTCTTTTACGTTGTAAGCGCAGCGAGTAACGGATATTCCGCTTCTTCGCGATCGAATGGCGATGACGACAACAACGACGATAGCGATGCCGAGACTTTTTCCAGCGGAAATTAGTTGCCGATCGTTGTCGACCGAAAGGGTGTCGCCGCTGTAACCGGTAACGATCGTCTGGTTTGTAAAAGATACATGGTATCACCGATCGGAAATGCGGGACTCTCCGGCGCTTTTGACTAATCGATGCGGGAGTCTGCGACACGGGACTTTGCGAAACACGGGTAATGAAAGTCGCCGTCGTTCGTGGAGTCTATCGCAATCGCGTCAATGATTCGACGGCAACTAGAACAAAAGACTTCTAGAAACGAAGCGATCGTGAACGATGATGGAGATACTCCAGTCTATTTTTAACACAATATAAGGATTTTATTAAATATTGAGAATAAATTTGTAATTAATATGTAGACATTTTCTGACTGTTTTTAAGTTTTCTTTGAATAATTTTCTAAAATAACTTAAATTCTTATGAGAAGAAGGGTTTTAAATTTAAAGGGTTTGAATTTAATTTTAAACAAACTAAAAGAATTTTAAAGAGTTACACTGAAAAAAAGAAGTGTTTAATTTTGAAATATTAAAATGTTTTATTTCTTCGTTTTATAAACACACACATTTAAAAATGTTTTAGTTTTAAACCTTTTCAGAAAAATTTAAAACACTATAGTGTATTTTTAAATCCAAACACATAATGGAGAACCTCCTTAAAGGAATCCTAAAGTTATTTGTTTAACAGATCATTTTTCAAATAAATATTTTTCTAACTGCCTTTACACACATATTTAAAAATCCTTTTCCACAATTGAAATATAAACAATAATGTAATCCAAACCGATTGACTTTATGCCAAAAACAGAAAAAAGTTGTAAAACATCGACTTCCAGCATCGATCTATAATGATATTTGCTTTATATAAAAATTTTGTATGTACGTATAAAACAATCTTGATTTGGACTAGAGATTACATTAACAAACACAATATTGAGTTCTTATATATCTAATATGAAAGATTAGTTAGTTAGAAAATTTGTTTATAGGTATGCGCGCAATACTGATGTCGTAGTAGTGATGTGTCAATGACACATATATGTAGGTCCTACTGAATCGATAAAACAGACAACTTTAGGAACCTTTTAATCGAACATTGCGCAAAATGCGCGACGTTATACGCATTTATGGGGGAGATTGCTCTATCGTAATTTTCGCGGTGCGCGCTTTTACCTATTACATTCGTGTACTTGCGAATGTGTCGCTGTGACTTCGCCACCAGCGCGTGTGTTCGCGCGTATGCACACAGTAAAAAAGTTTGTGTATTTGTGTTGGAAACGGTCCACTCACGTTTGTGTTAACAGTTTGTGTTGAATTTTGTAACATATTCGAGTGTTAATTTAACATAATATGATTATGTTATTTAAAGATTTTTTGTGAAATTGATATTCACAATGTTTCTTAGTGTCAAAATGACATAATTTATGAGTAAGTGAACAAGTAACATAAAAATAATGTGTTTTAAAACGTAAATTCTAAGACAAATAAATGAAATATATGTTAATTTAACATATCATAAATGTTGATTTTCTGAAAAAAAATATGTTCCCACGGTTTGTTTACAAACTGTGTCGATGTTAACTCTTTCTTTGTATTTATTCTGTTACATAATATTTATGTTACTTTCTAACATATTCATCTTGTGTAAAATTAACTCAAAAATTTGAGTGGACCATTTGAGTGGGACATGCGATTTATGTTAAATTCAACACATTTTTTCCAACTGTGCATATGTGACCAACCTATATACGTGTATATAAATCGGAATCAGTATAGCGTAACCGTCGAGTGAAACTGGTTCCACGGAATCAATGGGTCTCTCGTGCTATCTGATTCACGGCACCTAGTACGTGTCGCCTACTGTACAGATAACCGCATTAATGGCGTCCCGCGGAATGTGACCTGCTGTGATTTACGGGAAACCGAGGGACCGAGCGGCTTTCTTTTTGTTTCGCCGCGACCGTCGTCGCAGAGAGAAACAGCTTCGTCGAAAATTGACTCGATCGGCGAAACGATACGGAGATAAATGCGCCGTCTCCGTGTAACCTGCTCTCGACGCCTGCTATAAAGGCCGGATTGCACGTCCCATGCGACGATCACTTGCGGAAAATTATGGTCGTATAGCGAGTGTCGCCGCAAAACAGTCCTCTTGGCTGATAAGTACAAATCTAAAGACATCTCTTCTACGACACTGTGCCATTCTAAACGCGCAGCTATAAATGATCGATGTTCTAAAAATAAGTATAAATTATACCTAGTTAAGTTTTGACCAGTTTCCTATCGATTCAGACTTGGATTAGTACTCTGTGACTGCTGAAATGAAATATGATAGTTTTTCGTAATATAATTATAATTTAGAATACAAATATCACTGTAATTTAAAAAGTGGCTAAAAATTGATGAAAAAATATTCCAAACTTCCTGAAATTAGAATTGTTATTAACTCTCTTTTAACTGGGCGGATGTGATCGCCGGTTTCGTTTATTTTGCAACTCCCATACGTTGTTTAACAGAGAAAAACGTTTCATGATATATGTATATATATTATTTACTACTTTTTATCCATTTTGTTACATTGATCATGGTGTAATAAGACAGATGTAATATTCCCGTGGATGAGCAATAGAAGAATAAATTTGGACTCACACACACAATTTAACTGGCTGTTTCAGTATATTACTACTATTATACGCAGAGAGATGCATTTGGGCCCAAATTTGATTGGTTGTTTCCAGTATTACTGTCGTACATTATACGTAATATTATACCTGTCTTACTATATCATGACACTGATTAGATGAAAAATGAACAGCCAATACTACTTTTCTGAAAATTCACCTTACTTATAGAGGAAATTAATATGCCATCGCGACGGAACGACATGACTGATCACAAAGTCGTAATGAGAGAATCGTAGTCGTAGAAACGAGAAAAATGGGAGTTCTAGCAGATCGTAACGCGTTGAAGAACCACATTTATCTTTTTGGCAAGATCCTTTTACTACGCCGTTAAAACGATGCTGTTCGGCTATTCGAGAGAAGGAAAGGAGAGCATTAGGAGTTGTGCTTCTCCATAAAGATAAAAAAAAATGTACTTAACTACACCCCATCGGACTGTACATCCCACAACACGTGTAACGTATGACATGACGGGACGATCACAGGGAGAAATTCCAGAGAACAATGATATCCGCCTCAGTCTCGCGGTCCCGCTCGCAGTATGTGCTCGCAGCATGTATCTGCATGCAGCTCCGGAGTAAACGATAGCCGAACGTTAACGTGATACGATACCGTCGTATGTCCAGTCGGCAGATGTCCAGAACGCGCGCTTTATGGCCTTCGTTCAGTAACGCGATCGTTGCTATCCATCCGTATGATTCGCGCGTTTCCCCTTTTGATACCACTTCGGCATTCACAACCAGCGTTCAACGACGAAGATAAATCGAAGCCTTTGAGAAAAATCGCTAAGCCAGTCAGTCCCGGCGAGTTTCCCCCAACAATTTTTATCTTGCTGCCCGAGCCACGAATACCGATCGACTTCTATCTCCTCCGATACTAATGAAACCAATCTCGTTAGCGACTCTCTCTATCACCTTTTCCCCGATAGCAACGCTCATGTGGCCCCTTGGCTGATGAAGTTCACGCCGAGCAATAACAATTCACAACATAAATTTCATGCGGGCGTGACCCGTGGCTAAGATTATCTGTTTGTAATCGAATCAAAGAGTGCCGTTATATATGTGTGGAAAAATGCTGATGGCGTTTCGTTGCATCGTGTAATTAAAAAAAGGCGAACGTATTAGTCCCTTTACACCCCTTCTGTTTGAGATTTTACGAGACCAACTGGTGCGAGAAAAAAATGGCAATTGAAAGTGACGATGCACGAGAGGAATCTACGAAACGAACGCAAATATTGAGAGTTAAACCGGCCATTACTACACAGAAAAAGAGGAATAAATCAATGACTTATATGGCTAAGGCAAGTGAATGGGATAAAAGATAAGAATTTATTCGATAGAACAGAAACTCGTATATTTCTGCATGAGTTTAACTTTCAATGCAGTAAATACGAGAAAAATATAAAATCATGTACTGAAACAAACGTATATAATAATTCTAACTAATGTAACAATAAGAAAGAATTTTTTTTCTTATGAATGTATACTAACGTCGGCAATGGTTAATTTCTATGCTATATTTATCGTGGCTTTCCTTCTAGAGAAGATTGCAGCTGTACATTCGCGTAAAAATGTAAAACTGCAACGTCGCTGCACGGCATAAGAATAAAGATACTGTCTAAGAACGTAGCTTGCATGCGACGACAGGGCTGGGTAAAATATCTTCTCTGTGGGATAGTCCTGACACGACAGTTTCTCTCGACCGGCGAGACCTTGACCGACACGATGAAACGCTAATTACGTTCTCGTTCGTGTGCTGAATACCGGTCGCTTGACTCAATGCTGCCCACGTAGGAAGCTGAAAAGGCGACTATCTGCGCGTCGTAGTCCAAAGAACGCCCGCGCGGCTTCGCGCGACGTGAAAGGAAGTCCTCTAAATCATCCGGAGCTTCGGCGGTCTAAGAAACTCTAAGGGACGAGTACTAGGTATTACCTCGTGGAATTTCGCATCCGCGCGGATTTCCGTGTTCGCGAAAAGAAACACCGCTTTTCGAAATTTCACGCTCCGCATCGTACATTAACAACAAATAGATATCTAAAATTTAGTGCTATCTATACATTACGTCGTTACGTTACGTCGTGATAACTGGATTTAGTGCGAGGCGCTCAATGTGAGAGTCGACTCGTAACGCGATAAATACACGGGTATTTTCATTATCGAACGTTGACAGCCCGCCGCTCGTAAAATTTTCAGTCAGCGAGCAAGATCGGATGATTTTTACGCAGTATTTTTTCCTTCCTCGTCCCTTTAACGCCATTCACCCTCGTTTTGTGTCGAGTGAAGTATTCTCGTCCGTGGAACCTTTTTGCGGGGAACAAACGTCGTTACTCACCTGTACACGCACGTGAATTTGTGTGCGTACCTATGCATGCATACATATATATCTACACAACGTACATAAGCGCGAGCGCGCGCCAGCTCGCTGTAAATTTGCCTAACAATACGAACGAATATTTCGTCTATATTCTCCGCTTAGGGCAAGAAATATGGTCGTGCGGTCTGCCACGCCTAACTTATTCTTCCTCAAAGCCGCTGTCATTTCTCCAACTGGCTCGAGAGGGATTTCGATCCCTCTCGGCTTCTCCACCTACTCGACCAGCCTTTCTAATTACAGGCCGCCGCATTTTTCTTTGACCCGTCAATACGACCCCGTCGAGGGTGGCTTTTGCCAGGAAGAAACAAAAATTACAGATTCCGAGCGCCACTTAATTTCCAAGCGCGTCCTAACGCAATTTTTCGGACTATTTAAAAAAAAAGAGGAAAAAAAAACGGATAAAGAGAAGCTTCCTACGTGTAATCTCATAATGCATTTCCTTCTTTGTCCTACACTCTGCAATTTGGTCTAGATATATAGAGTTTTGAGATCAAACGTCGGACCGGTGCGGTGGAAATTTCTCTACCAACGACACTCTCTTATTTGCCGCCGGACGTATTTTACGAATCCCTCAGTCGGCTTTCGTTCCAAAAAATACAGCTGCTCGTTGGGAGATTGTAAGATACGTTGGAATGTTTAAAAATAAATTAGGAATACAGAAGTGTCGCTATCTCGAAAGCTTATCTCAAATATTCGTATTATAACACGAGAATAATTAAATACGAATAAATGTATTTTCGATCTCTCTCGTGTTGCACGTTCAGGTGAGAATTCTGTCGATTTTTCGGTGTGGTCGGTTTCTTAGTGGAATTTATCGCTTGTTCCATCCGCTATTACGTACACGTGGAATTACTCGAAGCTCTTCCCGGCGTATATACGCGAAATAAAATTCCTTTGAAATGTGATTCGTTTGCATGACTTTATTGGATGAGCTGCCGGCAATATTGAATCGCATGAATATTTAAAGATACGTCCGCATCCGTCGGGCGAATTTCCCTTAAATTATTATCCTTTTAGCTCCATTAAACGTACTTTTAGACGGCCGCCCGATGAGTCGTCGCAACTTTTCTCGCTGCTTTTAAATAGCCCACTTCTATTTATTATTCTCACTCCGCCGCTTAAAATTTTTCGCATTAATTATTCATCGGCGTTAATTCGGCTTGGCTACATCAAACACCGCAAGGGGGATCCCCCAGTATGCCTTTAATCTCTTTTACACCGATCCACTTTCGAACGTTAATTCGTGAATGATGAAACGAGCCGAACGGCTTAATGAAAGTACTCAATTAAATTTCTTTCTTTTTTTCAACAATCGAAATGTCAATTATGGGGCGACGATTTCCTACGAGACGATCGTTGAAATACACGAAAATGTAAACTTTATTATAACTATAATGCATATCTGGTATAATTATTATATGCGTTATTAACGAACGTGGACTGGTATGTCCACAAATGATCCGCGGGTTTCACATCGTTACTTTATCGAATAGCGCTAAAACGTGGAGTGACTGAGGGTTCAGAAACGTCGGCGGAACCGTTCTCTCTCTCAAAAGCACTTAAAAATATTATTCCGCCCCGCCTAGACCCGTCCCGGGGTTACCTAAATATCCTGCCTACCTTAACTGCGGTCTACGTCTAAAGTATAGTCTAGCCACATGAGGGATGTTCGCTAAGTAGCCTACCGGCCATCATGCTCCATCTTTTTTCGTTAATTACGTTGGGCAGGCGAACACGCTTCTCACCTGTTGCAAAGAAATAAATATATTGCGGTTCGTACACGACGATTCATCTAATCTCATAAAGTACGGAGATAAGCATCGCGTCTGTCGCGCACTCATTCTTTAGTTTCCGGGAGGAAAAGTCTTTAAAAAATGGAAATTAACGTGTTGCGGCACGCAACGAAAAGCGGAGCTCCCGATAGAAATTCATTGAGCATCGATCTTTGAAAGGTATAACAATCGTAGATTGAATACAAGAACGGCTATATGCATATAATTGCTAATAGATATTCATGTTTTGGAAATTTTTTAAATACATTCAAAATTTTGGTTCTTTTTTACTAAAAACGCTAAATATGGCATCTATTTATAATTAACTTGTTAATTTTTTTGCTAATTAAATTTTTATATAAATTTCTTCTTAGATAATATTTGAATTAAATTAACTTGTAATTTGCTAAGTCTTTATTTAAATTTTTGCTTGAAGAATATCCCTTTTACATTTAGAACAGTCATGAACAAATGAATAGTAAGTCATAAATAGAAATCTTCGATTTTCTAAATTAATTTACATCGCATAAATGTCTATAATATCATAAAATGTTGTTTAAAATGCATAAGCTCAGTTGAATTATCCCAGTACTTCCTGTAGTAATTAAATTATTTATCCGATCGTCTATTATTATCGTATCAAAAGATGATTGAATCGCCGGATTCGAGCCAATTTCCTTCCCAATCGAATATCCCCCGCGTAAAATTTATTATTTCTCGCACTAAAAAGAGGTCAGAGATGTTCGGTGTTATTTATCAGCGCGTCTGTTTATTGAACAGTGACCGTATAAAACTCCCCTTTATCAGCGATCGCAATTCAAACGCATCCTCTCCTCCCTCCGTTTCTGATGGATTATATGACGCAAATGCAGGACACGAGCAACGCGGTGACACGTGTGATATCAGCGCTTTGATATTAATCGCAATAGACCGGAAGAGTCTAATTAAACTTTTACGGACAAGACACGAATACGCGGAACTTTCAAATCTTTCCTAATCTCGAAATCTCCTTCTTTACGTCCCGGTTTAAAAACTACTATCCCTTTTTTTCCTCTCTTGTTCATCCATTCGCCCGTTCTCTCCCGTTACAATTCAAGCAAGCCTGGCCTCACGTTCCTTCGTGTTTCCTCTTCTTTCCCTCCTATCAATCCATCTACCTCTTACGTCTTGCGTCTATACTATACGCAAGCCGTCTATGCATCTCTCCGTCTCCTTCAGCTGGATAGGTGTATCAGATTTCCAATGGCCGTGGCACACGTACTTCGGCCGAAGGTAGATTAGATTTTAATAATGCAATTTGGGTTTACGGCGGCGGCGGCGGCGGCGGAGGGGACGAAGTGAGGCCGTGCGCCCCGTTCGACTGATGTAAAACGAGCCGGTTTTCGCCCCGAGGAGGTAAACCAGCCTGGACTGGTAATTGTTGAAATTTGATTGGACCCGAATGGAGCACGGCGCGCGGCACCGCTCCACACGTAACTCCGTTCTACGTAACTCCGCGTCCTCCGGCTATCTGCGAATTCGCATGCGATTCGAGGGGCTTTCTCTAGAAATTGATAACAGGGCCGAGATTGTCGTCGTACGGGTCATGTTGAGATATGGAAAGTCTCTTTTGTTTCAAGAGGAACATTAGGAGATTGACGTACCTTGAATAACGCACCCGTCTCGAATTCAATCACCGAAAGGATACGCTTTAGATTAATAACTCAATTTATATCGCTGATTCATAAAAAATTAATTCCGTTATGCACTTCTACATGGCTACTAAAATCTTTTATTGGCATATCAAAGCAAAATTTTTATTATTAGGCTAATAATTAATAACCTTGATTTTTCATATAAAAATATTCAATTCTTTCATTAATTTCATATCAAACCAAAAACCAGATTTATTTATCTAAGAATAACGTATTACAATTTTTTTTCCTTCATTCATTTAATAAATCAATTATTCCATACTTCGCCACGGAAACTTTACTATTAATATTCAAACTTTTCAGTATTAATAACACGATCCTGTATAGATAGTATTAAAGAAGACATTTGTATGCTTTTAATGTCAGATTATATATTAAAATAAAATTCCAAAATATTTTTAATTCAAGAGGATTTTGTTTTTAGAAAAACTATTTTTTATTTATAGGTTTCATAAAAACCTATATTTATACTCTCGTAGTGCGCTTCACTAAAGCTAAACTAGTTCAAAGACAAAATAAAAAAATATGTGTTAATAACGGAGTTCTTTGATCTCTTAATATTCGACTACTCGATATTTCGAGCAAAAAAATAAGAGAACTTCCATGTTTTCTAAATACATGTTTTAAACAAAAATGTGCGCAATACTGAATTTCATATTGACAGTTTGATAATTTGTCATGTCGTACGTAATTGCGATCTTTAAAAAATTATTTTCAGAGATATAGACGTGAATAATGACTCAGTACTATAAATAACGAGCACTGTAAATAATCGTGTGATAGTCACGAAGGAAATGCATTACAGTTTACTTTAAAAACACCGAAAGAGTAATAATAGCCACTCGATTGTGTTAATAAAAAAAAATAATATACTTAAGCTTGAGTCGACAATAACTTGATGTAACTTTATGTATTCTACTATACATATAACTGTAATGAATATGTTTTCCGTCTTGAGAGTCACTCACTCAATATATCGCCAGTTGTTCGTGGATCGGGCATGACGAAGTCGACTCTTCGACTTCGAGGAAGGCATTTAACACCTGACGGATACGAGAACGCAAGGCATGTGTAATGTCATATCGACGATAAGCGGTGAGTCAATGCTATACGAGGTAATCTGAGCACGAAGTAAAAATAGGTGCGGCAATCGCGCCTCGGAAGTCCGAGTGATCTAAAGAAAGATTTCTTCCCCTTAGCGCGGATTGGGTTCTCGGCGCGTTAACTGGGATCGAAAGACTGGTACTACGAAGAGCAAAGGTTTTGTGGCAAACACGTCGGGCGAGAGAACCGTAAGGTAAATGATAGAGAAGGAGCGAGGGGGGACCGAAAAGAGCGAGAGAGCTAAGCGGAAGAAAAAGATCCGCGCGGGTGTGGGTGAACGAGAAAGAGACCGAGAGGCGCAAGTGCGGTAGCACCAACGGCCAGATAATTTATTATAGCATTACTCACCGGCGGACACCTCAATGGCCAATGGGCAAACCACGTATACCTGCGCCTGATGCCTTCTCTCTCTCTCTCTCTCTCTTTCTTTGATGTAGTTGATATTATTTAGTTCCTCTCTCATGAGAAACATCGAGATGCAGCGTTGGAAAGTGACGGTAGATGCGGCTTCATCGTGACCTCAGATCCGGCAAAATATGTATAGATGATTCGAGCCCGATAGACCGGTTTCGTGTCACGTACTACCGCAATTCGTCCCGACAAATTCGCGGTTACCGAAATACATCGCGGATTTTCGGATCATGGCGGATTTCTGCATAAATGCGAGGTCGCATGCTCACAATATGTAAACGCTCGGAATCGTAAACAACTAAGAAACGGGCCCACTACCAATTTCAAACGCCTATTTCTACACTTTTCAGAAGTATCGTTAGAAGAAATAATTTAGTCATATTTGTTGATTTAAAAGTGAAGATAAATCGAACACTGAAAAAACTGCTAAACTTTTCAGTACAAAAACTAAGTTTCCACGGAAGAAACGATTTTATTAAATTATCTAAAAATTTAATTATAAATACAGATCTGAAAATAATTTCGTCGGAATGATTAAAGGTCAAAAACTCAAGCATGATAAGCCATACTACAAAAAAAAATTTGACACTCCAACAACCAGCTTGGACGTTCTATTGTACATAATTATTTCAATGGTCTATCAAAATTATTTTCAGATCTGTAAATACCTAAATTATTAGATACTTCAGTAAAACCGTTCTTTCGTGTAAGTATAAAATAACAATCAGTTAATGTGTAACTTACAAGAAACATACATTATTTTCTTTTTTCCGAAAAATTTAACGCTGAGAACCATGTTGTTCTGTCATTCATGCAAGTGCTAAGATGTATTCGCATAGCATCGATCGATCGCGACAGGATAAGTTACATCGTGTCGGAAATAACGATCGTTCGGACTTGTAGCCACGTGGGGTGTCTCGAGGAACAGTTTACGATCGGCCGAGCGATTTTCTATTTGTTTCTAAAAAAGAGAAGTAAACGGCAGCTACTCGCGCTCACCACCGTAAAGTGGCCAGTTGGCGAAGGGCTGAAAGGGAGGGTTACACGGGCCATCAAGGTTGCACAATCTGTCATAGAAGTTTGGTAGGAGGGGTGGGGTGGGATAAGAGGGGGGGGGGGGGCAACCTGTTGCTTCATTGTTACTCCGAGAACGTGCACATGGTGCCGCGCGTATATAAACTGCCTTTCTCTCGCGCCTCCACATGCCGGCGCTACGGTGGTACCGTCGTATTACATCGGACTGCACGATTTCGAGCGACTTGTTTTCGTACACCGCCGCGCGATAGGCTGTTTGTCATCGCCACGAGAGCAGTTAATTTTACGTTTTTCCTCCGCGGCCACGGGCGAAAGCGTGGCTTTAATAAAGTTTCTACCTCGTTAGAAATAACAGACCGACAACGTATCTCTGTCTCGACCACGAGATAAATGACTTTTCCGTAAAATATTCGCGAAATACCTCACATACTTCCACTGACAAAAATTAATCATTGCTATTGTATTAAATGTACTCTATCTTAAAAAAGATGAACAAATAGGAAACTTTAGAAAATGATCATATGCAACAAAATTTAGACTTTGTTATAATACGATTATTTTTTTAGATTTTTTAAGTTCGAAGCTATAGGTAAATAAATAAAAATATATTTTATTTTTTACAAAATATAAAGAAGTATAAAATAAAAAGTTGTTAATAATTCATCATCTTCGAAAGAAATTAATACAAAGAAATCAACGAATAAATATTTTAGTTTAAAAAAAGAAGGAAATATTACGTGCTAATTAATACACATATGTAAAAAGTTAAATATAAATAATGAAATTGTAATAAACGATGAGTCTTCTGAATAAAAAATCTCTCCAAAAAGAGAAATCGTGTATTCTTGCATATTCAAAACTAAAAAATATACAGTAAGAGCGGAATTACTGAGTTGTACATGCAAATGTAAAACATTCATTCATTTAGCTCCATTTTTATAATGGAATAATATTACTTTTACTGCAAGATATTCAGATATATGCTTAATATATATTTAAAAAAAGAGGCAAGTATTATATCTCTTACGTTTTGAATTATAATTTACAATTACTGAGCACTGAGATTTTTTGAAGTAGGTATCATCTCTAAACTTTTAACTGTAAATTATTTTGTATTGGGTAAAAATGTAACTTTGACTGATATTAAATCTTTCTCATGCATAACTAAATTTCATGACACTTCGTAGGGTAATATCTAAGAAGAAACTCTGATAATATTCAAGCACTTTGATGAAACATTATACTCAGAGATGTGAAAGTAGCCAATTTCATGGTGCGCTGAGCACAGTAAGGGCACGGATCATAGGTAAGCTGTGATATAACGGAATAAAGGATTTGACATTGTCGTCCGTTATAAATAGGTCGACTTATGCGTGTTACATATTAACGTATCTTTAAAATACGCATATCGCACAAATTGCTCAAATTACACGGTTTACTTAGACACGAAAATTACCCAAAATCGCGCGCATCGAAAGGGATAAACGGTTAATCCTGCACGTTCGCATTACGAAGGAGGAAACATTCGTACAACTAATTTTCCGTCGATCCTGCCGTCGGGAGCATCGAACCGTGAATCCTTACCAAATTGGCTCCCAGGAGTCTAAGACTTTAATCAGGGTGCACGTCGAGCTCCACCGAGCGCGCGTTTTGCGAGTAGTCGATTATTTCGTCGATTAAATCCCGGGGTATATCGATCGGTAACTTTACTGCCTTTTATGATCCCAGCGCGGCACTGAATTATAAAGTTTTTAACTTTTCGTTTATTGCTGATAATGCATGTTCTTAGGAGAAAAAATAATAGAAGGTAGGACGCGCGCGTGCGGGTCGTTATAAACGATACCGCTGGTTTGCAGCGCGAGAGGAACCGTTGACTCGGATTAAATCCTGTATACGAAAGCAGTAAGGCGTAGCAAGGCGTGCTTTTAAGGTGCATGTTACCTAATAGAGGGCCTTTCTCCGGAAGAAACTTGCCTACTCGTGTACTTAAGAATTTAATAAACGATATCACCGCCGGACTGCCAAACACACGGGCTAAGACTTCTGCATGGCGCAGGTTATTACCCACGTATGCGCGCTCCCGTCTCTAGACCCGAACCTAACTGGCGAAGTTTAAGGACTTGTGCCATTAACCATAGTCAAGGGCTTTCAGGTTCCACCAGACTCGCTTGCTTACAAGGAATAGGCGAGGGAAGAACCGAAAGGGTCCTGATATTCACATAATTTAGATCCATTAACACACGATTGCTTCCTCGAGAGAGAGAGAGAGAGAGAGAAAGAGAGGTCGTCTGACTTCTTCACGGAAAAAAAAGATTAGCTGCTAAACAGCTAAAAATTAGGTATGGCAGCTAAATTCAGTAGCATTATATGGACACTTAACGTCGTATCTGCGAGGTCTAATTTCCAATAGCTGTGAGTTAATCTAAATATTATCATTGTAACAGACAAGCATTTTGCTGTTATGTCGATGTATTGATCATTGCAGCAAACGTTTTCTGTGTAACAGACAATTTAGTAGCACGTACAGTTTCAGCAAACCATATTTAACTGTGGTAGAGACAATTTTCTTTTACACGGACATATCCGATAACTGTGACAACTAACTTCATATTGCTAAATAAATCAAGCTGTAACAGATATGCATATTTTGCTATCACGTCCTTACCTGGAGACACGGTAGTGTCTCGGCGCTAAGCCAAGCGCAGTATTAGCTATAGCAGCAAATCCTTTGTATGTATTAGCAAATTCATAGCTATAGTAGCTAATGCAATTTCAGCTAATCAGAATTAGCTGTAAACCAGAAACATTTTTTTTCCATGTTCATTACCTGTCTTTCTATTTTCCGTACTAACGACTTTAATCAACCTACACCCTGAGTTCGTTTGGTTGAATACATCGAATAAAACTGCTATCGATTTGTCTCCTGTGAACACAAACACACATCCGATGCAGCTCGCATTTCGCGCGCATGAGAGTTATTGATAGTTTTATTTAGTCTGCGCAGCATTCGGTCTGCTACCTTTCCAAAATTTTGTCAACGCGACGAACCCTTCTGAAACTGCAACATTTTGCGGTACTCTGAACTGTTGTCGAGTGCAAATGCAAACACAACGAGAAAGAGCGAAAATATAAAAATATGAGAGAGGCACGGAAAATTCAAATAAAAACAATAGCGAGCTATCAAAAAATTTTCTAAATATATTATTTTAAATGATATTATAATTTTAATACTTAATATAGAATAATAATATTTAACATTTAATATAGCGTAATTTAATTGTACGCTGTCAAATTCATAATGTTAAACTTGCTCAATTTGAGTTCTTTTTAATCATTTATATAGATCGCTACTGCTCTTATTCAAATATATAGGTATCATTAATTTAACTAAAACAATGGAATTAAATAATTTAACTCAAGAAAATGTATTAAATTTGACTCAAATTTCATTTATTATTTACTAAATATTTTTTATTATTTACTAAATATTATTTATTAAATTTACGTTAACATAAACTTTGTTTACTTTGAAACTAACCACAGGAATAGATTGATTTACATTCCGACATACGTGAAAGTTAAAAATATCTTGTTTAACTAAAAAGATTGAATTACCATTGCTCTTTTGATATCTAACAATGTATGTAACAGCTATATTTTCACATTTTTCAACTATAAGTGATTATAAAAAGTCATTACCATGTCTATGCGATTAAACAAAGAATGCAACAACGTCCGGAATATATGTGGCACGGATATGCGAGCAATAGTACTCGTAAAATTATCAAGCTGTTTGCTCGCGGTGACTCATTCCATACGTATGTTTTAGAATTGAATAAGCGGTCTAATAAATATTATCTCCGCTCGAGTGGCAAACAAACGGGTTAAGACATAAAACCGAGTGCATTACTCACGTTCGTTTAGCTTGCGATCTAACGGATAATATTTAAAGATTTCTTTCCGCAATCTACTGAAGATTTTTACACTCTATAGTTTATTAAGAGACAATAGAGATTACAACTCTCTTAACCTAACAAAACAATGAATCTAAATATTAGAATTTAAATATAATACTACGAAATATTAACGCGCAAATACACATCACATCTGAAAGCTGATCCACACCGTTTGAAAAAATAAAGAAAATTCGATTTGCGTATACGAACTAAATTTATTCGATTGTTCTTAGATTCTTTTTTTAATAGAAATAAATATTTTTTGTTATGCTAAAAAACATGTGTCGAGTGCGTGAAACCCACTAAAGTTTTTTTTTTATTACTTTTATTTACTTTTCAAATTCAACTGTACATTCTTAATCTATGATACAATACTGTTTGAAAAACACAAATAAAATATTATTGATAAAATTTATTACTTTTAAATCTTGTTAGATATAAACACAAGAAAATTTTTTTCAGAAAACACTTTTTTTTAAATTATTTCTAAGATTACCAGTATATTCTTATGTTCCAATTACGGGTTAACACTTTCTTCCTGTATGAGATTAACATCAGGAGCAAAATTTCCGCTCGTTCTTTCGGTTTTAGGTATCTTAGCGTTTGTTCAAATAGTGTGAATCCGCCTTAAATCGAGCGAATATAACTGCGTTTCGCCTATGGGAAGCAGCAAGCTTGATTTTGCAACTTCAGTTAAGCAACTGTGCGTCGCTACCGTAACCGCATCATGTCGCATAAAGTCCTCTATATCTTGTATATGTTTGACGCTTTAAATAAACCTCTGTTTATACCGTGAATGTCGCAACTCCGCATTTTACATATAAACAAAGTTTATTTTAGTTCAAATATTCAAATAAAAATATACTTTAAAATAAAAACATTTTATAAATAATATATTTATACTTTTAAAAAGGAAAAATAATTTTTATTCCAATTTTATTGCATTTTTTGCACAAGAGATTTTTTAATATTTGTATATTAGTAAACTAAATAATATGAAAATTATATCGGTGTTAATTCTTTTACGTTCATTCAAATGCAGTTTTATACAAAATAACATGACATATTAATAGATAGTTATGTATAACATCAAAGAGATTTGCAATTCATATGTGAGTTTTGGCTGTGTGGGTACGTACGTGTCGCAACTCTAAAATTTTCTACACAATTTCATTTTTCGTTGTTGCATTGTAATATATAATTTAATATCTTCCGACTGAAAGCTTATATCGTTTATACTTTCCTTGTGAGATTGAAATTGGACAGTTTTTATGCAAATTTTGCAAAAATAGCATTATGTTTAAATAAATAAAAGAAACATGTTCATTCAAAGATTTTCTGTTAAAAATTGCAAGTTACGAAAATGGGAAGACAAACCTAAAATATTTTTAAGAGATGCCTCATTATTTTCGGTACGTCGCGTTAATAATGTGAAGGGAAAGATCAAAAATGTATAATTCATAATGACATATATTTAACGACACGCTAAGGCCGAGTATGTAATTTCGCGATTTTATTTGTTGGTTGTGCGAAATTAATAGTTGTTAACCATTTAATTGCAGTCGTGTTTACAACTCCGTGACGCTAATTTTCTCGTGAAACAATAAAATTGTTTAAATCGTTCGCGTCGTGCTTTCGAAAGCCTTCGTAAATAACAATTTTTCAGCGAAGTACCGCGAAAGAGCAGTAACGTGTCGAGGCGAGTATTGATCCGGCTCTGGCGTGGCCCAATTACAATATTTTATTGAACTATAACCACGTCCTTGTCGAATGCAGAAAAAAAAAACGCAGCGCCTTTTCGTTGTTACGAAATTAGAGGCGACACAGTGACGTAGCCGAGCGTGTCTTATCACTTGTTCCAACAGCGTTATCATTGTCTAACAACTTCTAACTTGCCCGCCGGCCAAAACATTTCTCGCGTAGCGAGACTAATGACCCAATAGTTTAGATAACGAGACGTAGAACAAGCATTACTCGTTAGAGACACGATCATGGTGACCGAGCTGGACCGGGAATCAGTAAGCAAAGTGGGACATGGACTATTCGTTATCGAGCTTTCAAAATATATCCGCGCGCTTCATTACACATTAATCGCGACATTCGTCGCGAGCATACCGACCCTGTAAATCAGTTCGAGTGCATTAAAACGCAACAAGAGCGAATAAATCGTCCTATTAATAGCAGGAAGCAAGAAATATCTCATTATCGAGTGAAAGGAATTTCGGTCAGTTTACGTGTGTCATAACTTCGCTTGTGCGGGGAATAAAAATAGCAAACGTTACAATTGGAAATTCAATTCCGCATCGTTGTTTACGTTAAATCTCGCAAAAATAACTGTATGTTCGTGTAACTTCGTGACGTGCTGAAAAGAGAGGCCGTCAGTTTACGCAGGACTTCGGAGCTTTAAATTCACTCGCAGGAATTTAATTTTTGAGCAAGAGGGATCTCTGAGAGAGAAGGGAGAGAAAGAAAAGCGAGCCCAGGCAAAGCTATCTCAGATTTTCGCCACCGTGCAGTCCGACAGTGCGAATTGTCGGCACGCGAGGCGTCTTTGTTGTGATCAACCGACGAGAAGACTTCCTCAGGACGGAAGTTTTCCGCCTCGCTCCCAACGGAAGCGAATGGGCGGGTGATATACGGCAGCTCTCAGCAAATTAAATGAGGGTGGTTTGCAGTGCTGACACGTACACCCGTTCGTCACACCCTAACCACACGGGCCACCCTTTACTTACGCCGAAAGGGTGGCAAGGAAAGAGGCAGAACGCGATGCGCTTACCCCCGCCAATCTCCGGACGTCCGAAATTGAACTGCAGCATCGATGATAATGGCGATGCATATTTTAGGTGTAGCAACCGAAAAGAGGCCACATCGAGAGATCTTCGCCGTGTGATCTAACCGGTTCCAAGACGTGAGCGGCTTGAAAGTTTCCGGCGGAGAGGCATCGCATCGGAGAGTTCCGCCGATCTCGTTAAAAATGTACGTAACCAGTGCGCCCCTAAAACTCGCTTTTTCGTTAAGCGCGCGCACGCCTTAGCTCACGTCTAAGAGATGAAAGAATGTTACGCTTTTTATTTCTACTGTTTGCTCGTGCTGACGGAAACGGAGAGGCATCGATGTGAAATATTTATTACGACGGAAGACGTCAACGGTAAAGGGGATTTCGAGAGCTCCCACGCGATTTCATAATTTCGCTCGATATACGCCAACGTGTTTCCGCTCGATTAATATCATTATCTCCTTTATATCTTTAGGTTGATCATATTTCTTTTAGAAGCAAGAGAAGACGGAGAATCTCGTACGGATTTACCAAAGTTATATTCTTTCAACGTGATATGATACATCTGACCGGATTAGATTTGCGGGAAAAGTATACGACGTTATTTAAAAATGAAAAACGAAAAAACCGAATGACAATTGAAACCGCGAATTCTACGCGAATTTCACGATTTGACATTATAAGAGTTACAGATTTTATAATTTAATTATATGAATCAAATAATAGAAAGAATCATATTTTCGGTCAAAACGGATTTAGTTTATGATTGCGTTTCAAGTCCGACAAATCAAATCGAAGCGCAATTTATAAAACTGAAAAGTATATTTGCAAAGAATGACTCTAAAGACACACGGTTTTCGGTTTATGTATTTTGGCCTTCGAATTTCGAATCGAACTGTATGCCAAACGATACTATGCGATAGGACATTAATATAAAAAAAATTGAAGTTGAGCAAAAGAGTAGTTTTGGAGATACGGGGAATTAAAATGGTCAAATTATTATTAGTACTTTTAATATTGTTCAAGCACTGTAGACACAAAAGAAGTTAATAACTTCTTCTTTTTGATAACAAGTGAGATTTTGATTAGAATTAATCAGAATAGTATTCTGATCCCTATTGCTTAATTTTTTAAAGGGGTAAAACTACTTCGAGAAATTCAGCAAAAACTTTTTTGAAGGTAATTTTATCTTTTTAACAAATTAAGCAACATGGATGGAGTGTAAAAAAATTATTCTAAATAATTCTATTCGAAATCCCATTGTTACCAAGGAAGTTAATCACTGTTAAAAAATTAACTTTTTTTTGTATCTACAGTGGTTGAATAATATTGGAAATATCATAGGAATTTGATTATGACTTTCTGTATCTCAAAAGCACGCGCGTTGCCTCCATATTCAATTAAATTTTTTTCTGAAATTAATGTCATATAGCATCGCTTGGCATACAGTCTGATTTGAAATTCGAACAAAACAAAGTTAAATTTAGGATCACTATTTGCATATAAAAAAATTAGTTAATTAAATTAAACACGAAAATCAGCTTCGACCGAAAATATAAAATTCTTTCCATTATTTAATTTATTCTTTTCGATCTAACTTCTACTCACAATTATTTAATTATATAAATTACAGATTTTGTAATGTCATATAATTTAATTAATATTATCTAATGATATATAAGATGACAAAATTTTCAAGATCTTACTAGAAGATGTTAGTATATTTTTGCGCAATCATTTTAAAATCTATATATTTTTACAAATCTTTAACAATTTTTTAAATAAATTAAAAAGTAATATAATATAAATTTATTTTTCTGCATCATAAGAGTTCGTATTATTAAGCGACGATTGATATTCTAATATCTTTCTTTAGTTTCATACGTATAAAATTTGTGGAAATTAATAGTAAATTCTAGAGCAACTCAAATATCACATTTAAAATCTACTTTATACAAGATACTCGAGTTCAATTATATTGTATTTAATAACATTGTATTTAATAATATAAAAACATAGGAAATTATGCAAACTTTGTGACTAAAAGGACATGATTCCTTTAAAAAATAATGTTAATACAATTTTTTTATCAATGATTAGTTTGACTATATTTATATAATTACAAAATTTAAAATTTTATAATTATAATTAGATTTTTTATAATTTTAATTATAAATAAATACGCTCGACGCGGGAATATTTATTGCTCCATGTAATGCTTTCATTGCGTGATGTAGGGTTACCATAAAAGTAGTTACCGTTATATTATAATAATATCGCGAGTATCTCCTCCGTTCCAGAAACGAATTTGTTATTATGGGCCAGAAGCATTTCGCAAATTAAATTACATTTGACGTATTTCGTTTAACGCGCTAGTCACAAACTTGAGATTAAATTTCCGGCGCCATTGTCTCGGCTCTCGAACCGTGAATATCGCCCGGCTCACCTTAAATTCGAGACGCGTCCGAACTCGCAAACTTGTAAAATGCAATTTGCTGGTTTAAGAGTAACATCGCCGTCCAGTACTATACACGAGCTGCATTATTCCCCGTTATCCTCTTCATTATTTATACCGCCATTATGCAAGATTGTAAATTAGCTTAATCCTTAAATTTGATAATGCATTTTACGAGAGGTATCTCTATTATCTGTTGCGTAAAACTTTTGTTCCCTTTTTTTATTATGAATCTGTATCCTTAAAATTTGATAAACTTCTTTTATGAAAGTAACAACTCAACAAAAACTATTTCAATGAGGATGGATTAATGTTTCGAATGTTTTGAAAAATTTATTATATTTTTTGTCTATGTTTATAACATAATTTTAAGCACAAAGTACATAATTTAATTCATTGACTTCAAAAATAAATCTTCAATAAATCACAAACTAATTAGAATTGTTGAGAACCGCAGCAGTTATTAGCGCTAAAATATTAATAATGATTATTATCGAATTACATAGTGTTCACAATAGTTTCACAATTGAAAAATACGAACAGTTCAGCCGTGCAGACATTTAATTTGAGTCTTCTTACAATGAGATAAGAAATAGATAGTTCTAATCCATCTTCTAACACAGTCAATTTGATAAAATTTCTGGTCAAGATAAGTAAATTTCAAAGGCATCACGTATAGAATCAAGAGATACAAAAAAAGATCTAATTTTAAAAAGTTGCAAATGAATTTTAAGTATTTTCTATATTTACTCGTATAATATTATATTTTAAGCTCCCTATATGTGATGATATAATAATCTCTTACATAATTTCATTCGATTATTTATTTAACTTGGATAGAATTAAAGTTAAAATTAATATATTTTAGTTTCACAATTATAATATAATATAACTTTGAGACAATTATATAATATACATTTCATTTTATATAATAATAAATATAAAATAATATATAAATATCACACACACTGTATAATTAATCAGAATCATACCTGAAATGTTAATAACTCTTAATGAAAAATTACCCTCAGAAATCAGATATCGATGTCACCATAATTATGAAAGGGAGAGAGAGTGAGAGAGAGAAAGATGCGTGGCATAACACGTTGCAGAGTACCTGTATCCACGTATAACCATATCACATAACCGTTAATGTACCCTTTATGCATACAGCGCGTACAATAATCTGCGAATATTCGCCAATAGCATGCTCGCAGAAATGCATATTGCTGCACGAGAAAATAGACGCAAGACCAAAACGTAAAATAAGACTTCGATATGCGGGCATATGTGGGAAAACATGCACGTACGCAAATTCTGTAATTTATTCGCAGCAAGCGGGGCATTATGCCGAGGGCGCGCGCTATCAAGTCGTCACCTTTTAATCATTATAACTTTATAGCTCCGCGATACGTAACGTGAAGATACACGGGGTGACTCGGGTTACGTGCCGCTTCGCATTATAAACGTCCCGCGGCGACCAATTTTGCGAAATTACGGCGATCTCGCCGGCGGGTAACGCCGCAGTCGTGGAAACGGGTATTAATATCGAGCGTGCGAGACGTTCAAAGGAGACGACGGTGGCGGCGGCGGCGTCGACCACCGCTGCGACCCTTTTGCCAGCCCTTTTATCGCATCCGCACACCGGGATATGAAGCTATCAGTTTTAAGCAGAATGAACTCGCGACCCCGCGCGCTCAGTATCACGCGCCGCGAGACGCGCGGGGATGCAGCGACCAAGTTTGCGAACTTCGAAATTGATATTGTCGGATATGAAGTTCCGTTTAGGAGCCGCAATCTTTTTTCACGGCGGATACACGCATGCGGCGGCGTGGCGGCGCGTATCCCGAAAAGACCGAAGTTAACTTCCAGATAATATTACGGCGCGCCGCACAGGCGAAAGGGTGAGAGAAAGGCGGACGCGAGAAACGCCTTATTTATGCGGCCAAGGGCCACGGCTTAAGTGCAACAAATCGATTAGCGTGGACTTTATCTTCTTTCCGCGTTTCAACCTCTTACCCCTTTTTTTCCCCTCCTTTTCTGGAACACCGTTGAAACACGAAAGGGAGCTCTACCTGCTGCCGCTACTTCAAGGCTCGTCGCACGAGCTTAGAATCGGGGCCGCTCGGCTCTAGATACAGTTAAGTACAAAATGTGGTAACGACAGGGGCGGGAAGGTGATTTTCCCCTCGTGCTCTCGCTATATTACCCGAGCCAGCTCCTCGTTATTCGTAGAAAGATATAAAGCTATCTTTTCTAGTTGACCATTGCGTCAGATATTAGGTAGCCTGAAGTTGCCGAGAGTTTTCGCGGAAGAAAACTATTCAGATATGACATTTCATCCGAAAGTTCGATACACCGCTCGCGGATCGATAACGCCCTGCTGCTTTGCGGGGGCGTGTACTGCCTCCCGCACATAATTCCGTACGTAATATCGCGACAGGCACGCGGCTACTAAATTCGGAAACTTTGACAACTTTGAACTTCGCCGTTCACTCCAGTTTCTGATCTTCCATGAGGCGTTAGGGACAGGTTGCCATTTACTAGAGACGATACTCTCATCGACGATAATGGAAAGTATCGGAAACCAAAGCCATCCACGTCGTCCTGTCTATATATTTCGTTTCTTAATTTTATCATATTGCATCTCTTTATCTTTTTGGTTCGCCATTTGCGTTCTTATCAAAATGTATTTTTACTAAAACGCATTTTAAAATTTCTCTCTCTATTTACTACTTTGACTTGCGAATTTTCAGATTTACGATCGATATACATTAAGAATTTAAAAAAGAAGAGTAAGTTGAACCGAGATCAAAATTAATCTACATTGAAACGGGAATTAACTTACTTTTAATTTTTTACATAATGTTGTAATTATTTATATCCAGAATGGTTAGCACACATATATATATATATAATACAAATATTATTATTAAAAGAAAAAGAAGAGCAATAGATTTAGAATTTATTATTCTACTTACGATTTATACGATCGTAATCTTGGAATGAACTTCCTCGTAAATAAAAGGATACCTGTATATCATATAAATAGGTAATTTCGCATTTCTAAAATAATAATATTAATCGAGACATACCATAAATATACCTCAATTTTTACAGACAAGATCTTACAAAGTATTTTCAAACTGAAACATTTATAATAATGTTTTTATATGGCACTATAGTAGATACGGTATTATTAAAATCTTTTCTTCCAATATACTGCAAAAATTACCTCTTCGTTTTTATTATTCATGATTTCATGTATACTTCCGTATTAAGTTCAAACTCCGTGTTTAACCATATAGTTATTTCCGTAAGTATAACCAACGGGGAATTACCTCTGGTGTTGCAATAAACGTTGCGTATATTTTTCTATTGAGAGAAAAAAGAAAAAAGTCTCTACACTAAACGATACATCATATTTCGCTCGAGGTAATACGTCTGGTATATTTTCTTACATCGCAAACTCAAAACTCACTTTTAAATATCGCTCTCGACCTTCTAACACTTTTTACGTGGCCTACTGCACGATGCTATTATCAGCGCTAACAGCGAGTTATGAATACGGACCTCGGTTTCTAAGTGCATTAAGTATGCGGCTCTGATAAGGGCACAAAAGAGATTAAGGGGGTATACAGGGAACCGTAGGGATGTGATATCGCATTTTATGAGTCGACACTAACGATTTTAAATGAGGCGAAATACGAGAAGACCGTGTATAAGTAGAAGCGTATACGATGTACGCGCAATATTGTCTCTCGCGAGTATACACAGCGGATTAAACGGTACATACCTCTACCGTGGAAATTTCTAATTTATGAAGCGTACGACGCGCGAAACACTAGCTTGCTTAGCATATAGAAAGAGTCGCCTATGCGAGATGTTACTTCACCGGATTATGTCGTTGAAAGAAACATCGCTTTATTACGGACAACAACAGTGTTCATAAAAGCAAAACGTTTTTAGGAGATGTGTCGATGGGACGTCGTTAATAAAAATCGATGCAGATAAAAACAATGAATTGGCCCATTGCGAGATGTTCTTTCTCAGCGACAACGAGTGTCCAATCAACTCGATAATCCGCACGTTCACCCTTTTATCGATCCTTGGGAGAATAGACACTACTTGCAATTATAATCAAGGGAATACTTCTTATTGTTGTCACGCAGAGTATCCATTACAATAATGAAATAGATAATCAGAATAATCGATGGGGTAAAACAAATTTATCTCTTCAGGAGAAATAATCTATATAACATTAATTTCATGTACATTTAATAATTGTCTTTCAAAATAAGTATTGTTCTCTTTTTGCATAAAAATGTACAACTATATATATTTTTCTATACAATATTTTTAATATTGTGAATTTAATAAACAAATCATAGTTAACTTGTATTTTTTTAATTAGATATAATTTAAAAAAATTGTATTATAATTATATATATAAATAATTTTAAGAAATTATGTTCCTCTGTGAAAAAATCAATATATTTAATCACGTGCAAATAAAAGGATCAACGCAAAAATCTTTTCAATAAAAAATACGTGACCTTCCAGTTTAAGTGAATGTATGCAATCGATATATCTGACAAGAAAATTGAAAATAAATTCTTTGCATGGGCGCTTCTTGCTTCACGGCCGAAAAACATATAAATAACCGTCAACGACTTACTTGCGTGACGAATATTTAAGCGAGATACTTTTCTGAACTTTCCGTCTTCAAGTAGTGCCGGAGGTTCCCGTCATATCACGATGATGAAACGAACCACCCCTTCCGGGAAAAGTTATGACGGTGTTGACGAAAGGTAAAAGTAGCAAATTGGCCGTTTGATTCTCGATCAATCAAGCAGCGGCGCTATTTATGGCGATAATCAATGTCAATGTTCCTTATTCCTATCACGCACCAGGAAAGCTAAAACAGCGAAATGGAAATCCGTGTGCTGAATTCGCACGGGATCACGTCAGAAACTAAAAGTTGAGGCAGCGATATTACTATGCGCAACGAAGACGTAGACTTGTTGCCAAGATGTTTGAGAATTGATCAAGTTCTCGCCGATATGCTTCGAATCGACATTTGATTCCTGCAGTACCTATGAGTTACATTTTGTCTTCAATTGCTAATATATTTTTATCACGAGGTAGTATATTTGTTTAAAAACGCGCAAAAAGCTAGAAAATGAATAAATCTAAAATATAGAAAAAGTATACCTGATTAGAATCTACTTAAAATAACTCAACATTATTATTAGCTTATAAAAAAGTTGAAGTATAATAATTTCTTGATTTCATAGCTATTTGGATAGAATATGTTGAAGAATTTGATAAAACTAATTACACTGTAGTGTTATATATCAATTGTAAATAAAACTATATTGGAACAGCGGATCTTTTCATTATTAAATGCAAAATACGTTATTTTAATCTTTAATTTCGTTATTCGAAAAAATATTCCTTGAAGTATTTTTATCAACATGAAGAGGGCAGGTCTTTGAAAAAGTTGAAAGGGTTAAACGCGCAAAAGAAATTTGATGCAATCTCCCGATTCAATAACTTTCATCTTGCTTCAGTTTGGCGCAACATCTGGCTAACCAAAACGACTTCAAAAGACCAGAGAAGGTGAGAAAAATCACAGAATCTTACGACGAGGACTTTTTGGAAAAACCAGAGTCAGCATGTAGGACACTTCTGTTTGGTCGGGGAAGTCCTTGAACCGCCTAAACTCCATGGGAGTCGTAAAGTGCCGCGCGCGCTTCTCAAGAACATGGAGAAGTTAAGATGGTACAACGTAGAGATAAAACATGTACTTCTGACCGTCGTCCAACGTGCCTTTTGATCTCAACGGGCTACAGTCATCTTCAAAGAACCTCGTTCCGTTTGCCAAATGATTCTTTCACGTGAATATATTCCACTACATGCCTTCCGTTCTCGATGTCAAAGCATTGCCCGTACAATTAAATTAATTTGTTTGTGGCGTTCTTTAAACATCCACTCATATATTTCACGTGATCGCGTTAGACTCTTTTGGCTTAACAGAGGCGAGACAGAGAGAGAAAGAAAGAGAGAGAAATACATACATGCTATTTCATAATAAAATTGGAGTATTCAATCGCTTTGAATTCTATCATAAAAACTTTTTCGTTGCACTAACAGAGCTGTTTTTTGTTTAACTTTATGTTGGTACGTAAAAACGATATGTTATTCATTGCGTTCATATACCTGTTAAATTAATGCATTTGTTAGATTAACTTTGTGGAAAATGTATTTAATATCACGATCTCTTCTTTCAGCGAACGTATTTAATGTGTATCGTTTAGCGATATCGAATGAACAACACAAATGATTACAAATACGAGATTCGTGTAGTGTCTATGCGAATAAATCGATTACGTAAACTGCATAAATGCGAAACTGTGGAAACTCGCATTAGCAAAAGCGTATATTCGATCGTTAGCGATATGAAAGTCAGAGCCCTAATCGCAGGCATATCTTTACGCGTATCTCTACGTGCATCTCTACGTGACTCTCGCTCGCCGAAGGCGCTAATTTCGAGACGCGTTCCTCCCGCACGCGGTTGCTGATGTGAAGAAGACGTCACGAAGCGGGTTCGCGCGAGAGCGTGCCGCAAAGCCTCTTATTCTGCGCACGCGTCACATCACAATGGATGGAGAAACGAGGAAATCCTCGTGTGCTATATAGAGGCCGTCGGGGCAACGGAGAGAATAAAGAAGGGGCTCGCGCGCTCGGCGGCCGCGGGCCGTGGACCCCGGTCGTTAAAGACTCTAAAGCGTTTACGGCGCCGTGTTTCACCGGGCAGCGATGTGAAACAGTTACACAATTATCGAAAAACCATTACGCCGACGTCGGCCGAGCACTAACGGTACGTGTATACCGCGCGAGCGAGAGCGTGCGCGCGGGTATCGTCCACGGTACCTACACGTTCCGATCCGTGCGAGTGTACATATATACGTGCACGTCCGTCCCCGGGCCGGACTCGCGTAAGCAGACGAACCCGTGATTTATAACTCCCGCTCCTCGTAAATATACGTGCGACAATATATCTCCCGGACCTGTCGTAGAGAGAGAGAGAGAGCACAGGCGCACTCTTTTCGAACGAGAGTTCCTTTTCCTTTCTCTTTCTCCCGCCACTTTGCTCTCAATTCCCCCATCGCCCTTGCTACTGTTCTTTTTTTCACTCCCGCCCCTTTTCTCTCTCTCTCTTTCTCTCTCCTTCATTTCTTCACCGGCCAGGCGATCGCGAGCGGTGACGAACGAAGCGCGAGCGGGTTCATCGACGAGCGACCGGCCATCGGCGAGAGGACCGATCGAGTTTACGATCCTCGTAAAATAAATCAATAAGCGCTGTTTTAAGGGCCTACCGAACGTTACGATGTCCGGCCTTTGCCTCTGCCTTGCCTGCCTGCTAGCCTGCCTGCCTACCTACCAACCTTGGGAAATTATATCCTTTTCTGGTCTTGTGGCGTCGATGACTCCGCAGGGATACCCGATTTTTAAGAAGGTGAATCGTAACTTATTTCCTATATTGTCGCCGGTACGTCGTAATGATATCTTCTTGGACGTATATAACATCCTACGGATTTCGTCTCGATCGTGAAATCCGCGATCCAAAATGCGCCGCCAGTGAGGTGGAATTTTTACAACCGTCGTTACGATTACGATTGCTAGGATATTCCGCGTGTGACAGAATGAGAATTTAATTAAATATACGCGGGCTAGCGAAGCCATTTCCGTGCGAGGAGGGCTTGGATGCCCATGGACCAGCGGGGGCCTCATTACGTCGGAATTCGCGAGGAATTAAAATGGACAGCTAAGTGACCGGCTTATTTACAGCACGCGGCCGTAAATCGAGACACGCCTGCAACGCGCCGAGCGGCACAGAGTAAATAAAACACTCGAGATGCTCGCGCTATGTAACTTCTCGATAAATATTTATAACCGCGTAAGAGCCGACAAGGTATATTATGTTTAGTCGCAAGTCGGAAAAAGGCGCCCACCTCGAAGTCGTCCAGACCCTAGTTACGTACATATTTTGAGCACGACGGCAACGCCCGAGCTACAATGGTTATACGACTGGCTGTAAATCTTAATTCTCGTTGCATTTCTCGGGCGTATGTCATCTCTAGAGATCCCTCTCGACTTATCTTTACTGCCGTGGCGTAAAGAGTGTTCCCTATGATGATGTTCCCTTAGGTAGAACGAGCCCTTTGAAATTTAACTAGGTTTCTCTTTGTCACCGTTCTTTTTTTTCAATCTCAGGGCAATAATTCATTTGAACGTACCTACGCTTGTAGGTACACCGCATAAATTCTTATGACGAAGCCTTTTCAATGTAAATACAAAATGTAACTGAGAACGCGGTAAACACACATTTGGAGGAACATAAATTTTCAATAAAGAGAAAAACTTCGGGCGGTGGCATTTAACACTAGAATCGCTCATGTTATTTTGGTTTCGCTAATCATTTCAATTTTTTTCTTTTCTGTAATAAGTATACAGTACGGAATAGTGAAAATATGTGAATATATAAACGAATTCTAACGATGCAAATAATACTAAAACAACTTTTTATTAACACACTCCAAAAAAAATCGGTGTGAAGTTAATATCCATGGTGTTAAATCCACATCATATTGGTGTTAATGTAACACCAACAGTGAGGAATTATATAGACATCGCTATTTTTTAGAGTGAAGAAAACAAGAACGGAAAATTACCAAATTGGCACCTTCAGCAGTTCTTAGCGGGATACTATTGGCGGTTCTAGTGTAATATGAGTTTAAACAATATTAAACAAAGTATCTTTTAAGACCGTAATATAAATAAATAACAAATAAGAAATAAAGGTCCTAAACAGTCAAACTGGATTTTTAGGTGCTTAAATAATTCGGTATGAACTTATATGCTTATACATTCTGCAAACTATTTTTATGCGCCGAATTTAATTTTCAGTTTTGAAACGCAATATTAACAAAATAGAATAATATCGCAAATTAAATTGTGACAATTCATTTTATTAATATTAATTTATTAATATAGCTCATAGGCATCTTAGAAAGATCTCAATAATCTAATGTTGATAAGCATCAACCTATTTAAAACCCATAAATAATTTTATTGCAAAAATTACCTCAACCAGGATTCAAACCCGGATCTCTCGTATTCCATGTGGGCGTCAAACATGAGTTTATATATTCGATTATTAATTTTAAAACGTAATTGTACAAGACAAAGCTCGGATGAAATATACACATATTGCAATTTGATTTGTTACTTGATTACATCGTCAATTATGAATAATGTTACTGTATCCATATTCGTTCTCCGAATCTCTACTTGTGTAGAATCAACTGTGTTTAACAACCAGTATTTTGAATCGCGTCCGAAGAGCAGCTGTCGTTCACGTTAGGGAATCTATCTCGCGAAGCTCACATCCTGTCAGACGCAATTTACAACGGCGCACACTGCCGCCATAGCGAAATAACAGCATCCAATTACAGCACCTCGTTTGAGACAAGTGTTAACGCTTCCATAAAATATGCGAGCCTGATAACCGCGGCCTGGTAACGGAAGAGTTATAGCGACGGAGACGAGCAGTGGTGCTAAAGACTCACCACTCGGGAACAAAGCGATCCCTTGTCTTTTCAACAACGTGTAATGATTCGAAGGCTACGCGCACGCTCGTCTATCTGTACGAAACGATAATCGACCACACTCGTGTCCGTTCGACCGATACCTGTTGCGCTAATATTTTGAGAACCCGCGAATTAAACCCGATATTGCAAGCGTTAAACCGAGGACGTGTCAGATTTTAACAAATGCGCTCGCGCCCAGCTTCTCACTTTGCTCTCTCCGTCTCGGAGAAACGAGTTGCTGCCCGACCGCGTCATTTTATATCCTTTAGCACGTTTCCATTAGCACATCTCGAGCAACGGCTACGCAAACCGTGCTAATTTATGCCGTGTCTCCTTGGCGTGCTACTGCAACGTAGAAATTTAATTAAAAGTGCAAAGCGTAATTAATAGAGCGAAACCATATTTATGATACGCCTCTCGCGCGCACTACCTTTTGCAACGCGACGCTGTTGTTAATTAATATTACATTCGATATATTCAATTTTAATTCGCCTCCAAATCATAACTACGATATTATGGAAATATTCGTGGTCATGTGCCCACAGAACATTAAATCCAAAATTAATATCCTTCTGGGATACATAAACATCTGATCGATTAAGATTTAATTATTTTGACACAGCAGTACCGAAGCCTTGCAACTCAAAGAAGATTGATGATATCAAAGTCGATACTAGTTTTTGAATATTAAGCATCTGAATATTAAAAAAACATGAGAGGTAAGTTTCAAAATTAAATTAAACTTGCTCTTTTTCTCCATCAAAATCATTCGGCGCTTGCTTTATAAAAATTTCAGTTTTCTAATTATCAAAATATTTTAATAGTTAATTAGTGCAACGCGTTGCTCTTTTTAAGAAAAGTTGATCTCTCTCTCAAACTTGTCAATGATATAGTTAAAATGAAGATATTTTTAGAATACAATTGTAACTCTATACAATAATATATTATGTCTTACATAACGTATTTATGTTATTAAATACGAATTTCGCCATAGGGACTTGCTATATGTACACATATGCGTACTCGCTAATAACGTTACACGCGTTTGTTTGCTCTCTGAGGTTTGCTAAACCTTCACTAATCAAACTAATTAAGGATTAAATCGAGCTTAACATTCATGAAGCGCAGCTAACGCGACTCGACTGCACGACAGTACGAGGCTTTTTTATTAGATCCGCATATTGTCTCACTGCCACTGTTATATATCAATAAGTAATAAAACGACGTATCTTTTGTCGTTAAAAAAATTGATTATGGATCGTTGTTTCCGTCGCAAGGCGAATCAAATTTCACGTTTGTAAATCACAGGCAGGTTTAATATTACGTCTTATAAGTTAGCGGAACAAAA
>NW_017257308.1:0-2240 GCF_001594055.1 Mycetomoellerius zeteki
TCGAAAGCTCCACTAATATTATGCAACCGTGTGTACAATAAAACAGTATCCATCCATGTAAGTGTATGTATTCATTCACATTCGTGAACCGATAATATACTTCTCGAATATCATTATTTAAATTATCTCTTGGGTCATTCACACCGAATACAAAAGCATCATCATTTTTTTTAGAAAACTTCTTCGTAGATGTAATTATATTATTATATTAATTCTAGACAGCGATTTTCGTTTTCGTTTCGAATCCGTGGATATTAAAAAATGATAAAACACAGTAAGAAAAGCTCGGTAAATGATATAGTTTGTTTTATTATAGTTAATAAAATATGTTTTATTTTAGTATTTGGAAGTCGTAAATGTGCAGTTGACATTAAAAAGACAAAATTAAAATTTCTTTTTTATGACTTCCAAAATTTATTCAAAAAATGAAAACGGTTTTAATTCATACAACTTTCAACAAAGATTGATTTGAACTAACTCAAGCCATTAATTCTAATATAATGAAAATATTTCTCATACGTAAAAGTTGCACAAATTTTCAATATTTTGAGTTATATAACAATACATAAAATTAATTTATCTTTATACATATAATAATATAATTCTATTATAAAAATAAATCATTGCAATTTTAATTATATATTTTAAAAACATTTTTATATAAGTACACTCAAAAAAATATATTTACATATATTTTTCAAGAGACAAAATTACATTGCATATAGTTTAATATTTTGAACTTGATTTAGATTTATTTTTTCTTCTCGTCTATATCTCTCATATATATCTCTCAACTTGAAGTACAATTAATTGGAGTTGACTCGATTTCTCGGCATATAGTAACACAAGTTGCAAAACGAAAATAACAATTGAGAATTTATTACTAAAAAGAGCTCAACATGAAAATTTTTGTGCTCTATTTATTTTATGCTCCATAGTATTTTTGTAAAAAAAAAAGTTAAATTCTCCTGTTAGATATTAAATGAAAAAGTGATTCGAAGCGTCAATCTTTTTGATGCCAACTTTATATATACTTATGAATGGAAAAGATACACAATTATTTTATTATTTATCTTAATGCAATATGGAACGTTCCAAAGTCACGAGAACGATTTCAAAGATTTGACGCGTATCGAAATTCGTCGAAAATAAATGTATTGCAACCTTCGAGTCTAGAATCGTACGTAGAATCCGGATTACTCGACAACATATTATTCAACTCTCTACACTCCAAAAAATGATCTTGCAGTTGTAGCGAAAATTATCTAGGTACGAATAATTAGTTAAAATAGATAAACGATTAGCAAGCATTGCGATATAGAATATGTTTTTCATCTAATCGGTATATAGATGTCAGGGATAGAATTTATATCTGAACAATTTATGAAATGTAGAAAGAAAATTTGTCTGTGGCATCTATTCATGTTAAAACTAATCATACTTGTTATAAAGTTCGACTATAATACATATAAAAGATTAGCAACGGAAGACAAATGAATATATATAATATTTATAATATAATTTGTGTAATGCACCTATTCGTTTAGCTCTTTTAAAAACTATCATGGCGTCATGGTTCTGGCACATCAGCGCAATGCATGATGGGATTTGCGATCGGCAACTCTTGCGAGCGCATTCGCGAAAATACTACTTCAGAGTTCAGATATCGCTTATTATGCCGGGCATAAATTTATAATTTTTTTGTGCAGGCGCGGCGAACGTGCTATATGTCGCGCGGCGTTCATTGCCATATTCTATGTGCACAGTGCACAGTGCGGAAGCCATATTGAAAGCAATATGTGTGCATCCGCCAGCGGTATTTTTTCAAATTTCAGTGAAAAAAAAAAGGTAAACAAAACTTAACCGTACCGTGTCGAAACAGTAGAAATTGATTTTCCAACGTTAATTGAACTTTATTTTTTTTTTCTTTTTTTTCTACTGAAATTAAGCAATTTTCCAGTTTTTTTTGTACGTTTTGTATCATAAAACCATAGTGACCACCGCGAAAGGAATCTCATGGCTATTCGACGAATTTTTTATAAATGCAAGATACTTATTGTTAGAAGCACAAAAAAACGTGAAGAATAAATTTTTGTTGTTGATTCACACAATTTTTTTCTGAGTGAAAATGAAAAAGGGAAAAATTGCTAATTTTTACGATATTTTAAATCGTTCGTATCATGTTTACGCGTTTCATAAAAAATTTTGGCAACAACACCATCAGATAGAGCAAAGTTTTA
>NW_017257308.1:2420-14501 GCF_001594055.1 Mycetomoellerius zeteki
AGCTTTTACATGGGAAAATCGAAAATTTTCGCAGATTTTTTCTTCGCACGTGACAAGTCTACAAAGTGAGATAAAAATTTCTCGTTTCGTTCAATTTATAGTTTTCTCTATGCATAAAAATTACTAAACTCGTAAAAACTAAAAAAAAATAGTGACCTTTCGAAAATAGAGATTTCAAGCTTTAAAACTCTTTTTTTGTCGTCAAGTAACCAAAAAGTGACCATAGGTTTTATTCGACGGCATATTGAAGTCATTTCGTGACGGCATATTGACGCCATGATTCGCCAGTTGGGTAGTAAAATGGTCAGTAAAGGACCAGGATGTAACGTCAAAAAATGACAAATTTTGCTACCTGGGATATTATCCTGCAGTTTTAAATTAATAACTCACGGCTCACCGATTATGTCAATCTGTGACATTCGAACGTCAATTTAACTTCGTTAAAACGTCAGTAATGGTCAGTAAAACCTAAAATATGAGATCAAAATGACAAACTTTGCTACCTGGGATATTATCTTACAGTTTTACATCAATAACTTTGAAACGAATAAGTGGATCTAAATGAGGTTGCTCCTTTTGCCTACAAATCGATTACTTACAGCATATCGTTTGCTTACATCACGTTTGCTGACAGTTCGTTTGCGCACAAATAAATTATTGTTTATAGCTCGATTGCCAACATGCATTTTTGCGCACAAATAAAAATTTCATAAACGAAGTCAAATTAGCCTACATGTATTATTGCCTACATATTAATTGCCTACAATTTTGCGCACAAATATAAAATTAAGGTTAAGTAAAGTAAAAAAATAATTTATATTTTTAAAGCAGAGAATTGTACATGTAGGTAATCCAGTTGTAGACAATAATAGTTGTAGGTAAATGTGACTTTGTTTCTAAAATTCTTATTTGTGCGCAAAAATGCATGTTGATAATCGAGCTATAGGCAATAATTTTTGTGCGCAAACGAACTGTCGGCAAACGTAATGTAAGCAAACAATACGCTGTAAGTAATCGATGTAGGCAAAAGGAGCAACCTCATTTAGATCCACATACTCGTTACAAAGTTATTGATCTAAAACTGCAAGATAACATTCTAGGTAGCAAAGTTTGACATTTTGACGTCATATTTTAGGTCTTTACTGACCATTACTGACGCCTTAATGAAGTCAAATTGACGTTCGAATGTCACAGTCAATTGACGTCATCGGTGAGCCGTAAGTTATTGATCTAAAACTGCAGGATTATATTCTAGGTAGCAAAGTAAACAATCGAACTATAGGCAATCAATTTTTAGGCAAACGTGATCCTTCCTGTAAATAAGCTTATACAGGAATATTTATTGTTGTTTTATTAGTTGTATGCAAAATTTGATTTAATTCTTTATATCACTTCATCATAATTTGTATTATAAGAACCAAAACAAAGAAATTAAATAACCTTTAAGTTAACAAAAAAATTGTACTCAAATTTTATATAAACACTTAGACGTAAAAATAGAAAACAATGTATAAAATTTTTGTTAAATTCTTGATAATTTCAAAATAGGTAATAAATAAATTCGTTGTAAATTAAAATTATTATAACTTTGGATTTTAAACAGCGAATCGAATCTGAATTTCAGCGAATCGAATCTGAATTGTCATAAGTTTTCGAATATATGTAACAACAACCTGTAAAATTAATGTTAAATTTCCAATATTGAAAAAATAGGTATTAAACATTCTTAATGCCAACATAATTAAAAATTAGATATATAGTTGTGATATTTCATTTCAGAATCGTGAAGTTGCAGCCATCATTTATTGTGAGCAAAAGTTTCACAATAATACAATATCTTGAAATAGGGTGCGATGAAAGCGTAAAATCACGTTAATGCTAAATAAATATGGATGCAGCATGGTAGAAAATTTTCTTACTGCTAAAAAATTCACAGAAAAGAGAGAGAGAGAGAGAGAACTATCTACTTAAATTGAATATATTTAAAAATAAAATTTTATAATATAGTAATACAATTTATACAATATATACTTTATTTAAATGTAATTAATTTTACATGTTACAGAATGAATGAATGTACAAAATAATTAATATAAAACATTAGACCAATAACAATAAAAAATACATTTACCCATCACCGATATCGCTACCTAATCAATGTTCATAGTAAGAGGTAGAAAATAGTTTGTCTGTTTTTCAATCTCGGACAGGCGTATATCTAGTTTCTGTCTAACAAACGGTAATATATTTGTGCTACGTCGTATAAACTTTGTATTCATTTTATAAACCTAAAAAAAATATTATAAAGTCTAACTGGAATAAATACTTAATAATAATTTATTGTACGATTAGAACCTTACAAAATTCAATTTTATGACTACATTGAAATTAAATATTCTATGTGTGTATACATATACAGATCGTCCAGTAAAGACCATAACAACGTTAAAGGTAGATTCTGGAGATTGTTTTGAGATGAAATTCTAATACCAAAATGTCAAAGTTATAATGTAACAGCTTTTGAGTTATAAGCATTTCAGGTTAACAAATGATAACGCCTGAAATTCACTTAGGTGTAGTTAGCATTTTACGTCGTACTGTAGAACAAAACGCACGAACTATGGCGTATAATTAAAAAACTATTGTAATCTCGACATTTTGGTATGAGAATTTTCATCTCAAAATGATTACAGGAATCTGTTATTAGTATAAGACAATGATGCATCGAGTATGACACACTCTGTATAGATGTAAAAAAGAGTGTGTTCGTTTTACACCTTTCTCGCACACACACACACGCGCGCGTGCGGACGCAGTGTTATGGGAGAGGTCCGTTTGCCTACAAAATGATTGCCTATAGCTCCGTTTGCACACAGCAATATTGCACACAGCGTATTGCACACACGACAATATTGCAAAAAGCATATTGCACGTACGACATTATTGCACACAGCGTATTATACAAAGGATAATATTGTCCTGTGTGCAATATTGTTGTGTGTAAATGTGTTGTGTGCAGTAATACCGTGTGTACAATACGCTGTATGCAATATTGTCTTATGTGTAATATTGTCGTGTGTACGATACGCTGTGTGCAATATTGTCGTGTGTGTAATATGCTGTGTGCAATATTGTCTTGTGTGCAATAGGCTGTGTGCAATATTGCTGTGTGCAAACGAAGCTATAAGCAATCGTTTTGTAGGCAGACAGGATCCTCCCCAGTGTTCTACTTATTAAACGTATAATGTAAGAAAAATTCATAATACATAAGCTACTAGGTTTAATGACAAGGTGGGTGCCAATATAAAAAGCAGCTCTGAAATTTTTTATAAAATTATAAAGTTTTTATAAAGTTATAAACCTAATGATTTATTAGATCGTGTAACGCGTGAGCAGGAGTTATGTACTTCTCCCGCAACGAATGCATCCACAGTAAAAAATAAAATATTAATTTCAAATTAAAAACGTATAATGAACTTTCTGAGACGTGCAAAAATGTTATAATTAACACTATTTATAAAAATGTTAATTTTAACATTTTTTCATTTCACATAATGTCCACTACACATTTCTAAGACAAAATTAATATTTTATTTTTTACAGTATTCAGTAGTGCAATCGCCCACTATCGAAACCCTACATAAGTACAGTACCAGCCAAATGTGATTGGTTGTTATCTAAAAACTGTATGCTATCGCGCAGTGTTTAAAACTTCCTAAAAAAAGTTACTGCTCTCTATATTGCACCCATAGTTTATCATTAAAACGAATATTTTTTATGTTATGAATTTTCATTTATTACACATCTAATTGTAAAAGGAACATATTGTATATATATCACATATAAAAATCAATATTTATCTATAAAAATAAGAGCATAAATATAAAGTGTGGGATTCACGAAATTTACCGCTGAATATCGAGTCCTAGGATCATCCAACGCAAAAATGAAACTACTTCCTTTCGTTTTGTCTTCTCTAGTATTTACGAAATTAAGTACCTATAATATAGATTTTTAATTATTACTTAATAATTATAATTATTTAATAACAGCTTTTTTGTTTCAAAGGATAAATAATTGCCGTAAACACATTATGAATTCAACCTTGCTTTACACTGAATTACTGCACATTAAAGGCTTCTTCATGGAAAAATCAATTTTGCTGAATACAATTTAGTTAAAAATAATTACATTTTTAGCACAATTTATTGGGGCAATATATTCCTAATGCATACCAATATTTAACCAATGTTTCGCCAATGAAATATACTAGATCGGGATATAGAAATCTCAAGAATGATAAATAATGCTGCCAAAAACTTTAACATATTTTAGCTCTCAGTTTCAGTCCTACGTAATTATATCAACAATGGTTCGACAAAATTATTTTTAGATCTATTTAAAGTTTTAGATACTTCAACAAAACCGTTTTTTTTCCGATTTGAATAAAGTTTAAGTACAATAAACATAATATGATTAACATTAACAATAAAATAATACATCTATGCTGTGTTAAATAATGTCATAATATCATAAATAAATATTTAATTGTTTAAAATATTGATATGCTTTTACACATTTAATTTTGCCAATGTCATATGTAGCAGCGGTTAGTTTAAACTAATATAATGTGATGCAATTGACCAAATTTGCAATAACTTTTTATTTTTAGTATTTAGAGGATACAATACTTAATAGTACATTTATGTTCATTAAATAAATAAGTTTATAATAGAATATTAATAAGATAGAACATATATGTAATATTTAGTTTATAATGAATAGAATATAACTTTTATTAGGAGTTCCATGACTGTTCGATCGTTTTATCTCTAAATTTTGTTGAATATTTTTCTTCGTAGAACAGAGAATATATTGTATCATTTTAATAATACTAGAATAAAGGAAAATTTGGTATATTAAAATAAAGTTATTGTTATGAAGTACTGTTAATTATATACTTTAATAACTTAAAAACTTATGTAAAATCTTTCTCTCTCTCACTCTCGGATCAAATAACAAATAGTATTACAATGTTATTAATGCTGCATTGCTAAACGAATGAGATTACAAATTTTATTTATTACTTCTTAATTAATTTCCATTAGCAATTATTATGTGCAATATGTCTTATTTATATTTAGATATATATATATATATAGGATAACTCCGGTAAATACGCCGCGCTGGGATTTACGCCGCAGAAGTCAGAACAAATAGAAGGAGTGGGGGTAATTTTCCCATAACTACTGTTACATGCCTTTATGTTATATTATATTAGTATTGTGTTATGATTTCTACTTCTTACAGTTAATATTAATGAATTTATTGTGAGTTGAATCGATTTGTTACTGTAATAAGTAACGCCATCATAAGTTATAATCTACATAAAATGATTAATGTAGGACGTGTAAAAGACTTAGTGGTTATTTCGTGATACATACGTGTAGTGGAATAGTAAAACATGTTTGTATTATTAAGCATGTTTGCATTATTTGTAAATTTTTCATGAGCCGTACATATCTCATTTCCCCCTATGAGTAGGCATATATCTCACCCCTATGAGATATACGGCAAAAATACAAGGTTTCAAAAAGTTTATTTTTTAATATGAAAAATAATTATTTCGGATTTCTACTATTTTTTTCATAGTAGACAGTACAAAGTTTTTACTGATATAGTTCGTTTACTATAAACATAGTAAATAATACTTAATAAATTAAGTTTTTGATAGGTGCGGCGTATATACCGGAGTTACCCTATGTATATATATATATGTATATATACGAGGTATCCCGAAATTCGTGAGTTAAAATGCCACAGTAAGAAAGTTTACATAAAACTAAATAAAAAAGCTTTTTATTTAAACAATATGATATCTTATGATACCATATATATGATAATACAAACTATAGAAACCAATACTTTAAACGATCTAGCCAAATCTTAAATGTTTGTATGATTCTATGTGAATTTATATACTACGTATGTATTCCTTTGAAACGCGCGCCGAAATGATTCGAATTTTCGGCGCGCTAATTCTACTAAACTATTGCAGTAACATCACGAATTAAATTGACTAGCAATTTAACAATTTTTTATGCTTTTTCGCATACGAGAGCGATCTTAATAATGTTGAGTAACATATTAAAATCTGTAAATAATTAATTCTTATTGCGAAAAATATTACTTCAGCCAGGAATCGAACCCGGGTCTCTGGCAATCCGTGCGAGCGTCCTAAGCCTTTAGATTACCGAGACATGGAATGCTAGAGATCCGGATTCGATTCCTGGCCGAGGTAATATTTTTAGATAAAATTCCAATTATGGATATAAACATTTTTTTTCAATATCAACTTCATCTGTTAATAACGTTTTAATATACAACGGACGACGGCAAAAAACTTTTAATTGTTATTTGAAGCGAAGACGTTTACAACATAATATGTTAAGGGGATACTAAAGCCATCTATATTACCGATTAAATCATAATTTTTGTGTAAAAATTACGATATAGACGGCTTTAAGATCCCCTTAAGATCATAGAAATCAGTGAGATCGTCATTGTTATGTAGTTTTCCAATAATTCTAACTTCATTTTATTGCATCAATTTTTTTAATGTAGCGTTAGCATAATGATAAATTTTGGTTTCTACGAAAAAAATACACAAGAAAATCAAACGATCCATAAAAAGTCACGAAAACCATTACATATTGAAACCTATTTTACCTTAAACAGCTGCTCCGAAGAGTACACGTGGTTCATCATAACAATTATCATTTTATACGAACTTAGTTCTCTATTAAATTAAAACAATTATTGAATCAATAAATAATGAATATTTATGATACTTACAATAAAAAAGATACACTTTTATTGTAATAAATTAACTTTACCTCGGCTTTACGCTGTAAAAATTTTCGATTATATATTCAAATACGGTACGATTTCTTGCATGCCTTGCAACAATGGAAAGGAAACAGCGATTTATACGATCTTTGACATCTGTAGTTACAGAACTGTAGTTATAGCTTAACTCGTGTTTTAAAACTCCTTCCACATTATCCATAATTTCCTTCAATTTAATGAAGGCAGTAATAGGACATTCAGTACAAGGAAGATATGTTATAAAATGGTCACGTGAATGGAACATCCATGCACGAAACGTATCTGACCAAATATCTAAATTTTGCATCAAACCATTACAATATGTCCACGTTTTCCACCATGGTAAAATTCTGTAAGACGATAACAATATAATGAATTATAGGAAGTTTTTTTTTTATGAACTTATATACTGATCAAATACAATTTGTCTATTGAGTTAGAATTGTGTGTCTAAAGTAAATTGATTATTACTTTACAACAGTCGACCGAACAAACGAATGAAATCCCATTTTGAAGGAGGAAACTTGTCAATTTAATTTGAGTGTATGTCGAGCTATTGTACAAACCAGTTTATGAGTGTCAGCATGAACGTATTAATCATCAAGGGAAAAATTAAAAAATTAAAAACGCGCGTCTTAAAAAATATTTTTTTTAAATATATTAACATGCATAAGTAGAGGTAATTTTACTACCTGTAAATATTTTGCATAATACATGTTTTTATATTTTTATAAATATTTTGAATAGTTTCTAGAATATAAAGAATAAAGATAAAAACTGCATTACACATGCATCTCGTTAACCATTGCGAAAATTGCAAAATGGTAGAGGACTTTTCGACTGTTAGTTTAGTTCGCTCTATCTATACAAAAGAACTTGGCCAAAAATTGCGAGACACCCTGTATACAGTCGGTAAGTTTTGACAAATCGCTCGTATGTAGATAGAACGAACTAAACTAACAATGAATCGAAAAGCCATTTTGCAATTTTCGCAATAGTTAACAAGATGTTAATTACTAAAAATTGCCGAATATATGGATCTAGCTTTGTCAAAACTAATTTGACTACCTGTATATATGTAGGTATACAAATTTAATTAAAATTATACATTTTATAAAGTCGGCATTTGATCTTTTGCAAAACACTTCCTTAATAGTGTACTTTCATTTGAAACTTTTTTAGATCCATGTTTACCTTCCCTTCCATTATTTATTTTTATTATCCGTTAATGCGTTCATGCTGACACACATAAACTGACTTCTGCAACAGCTCCAGTAAAATTGACAAGTTTCCTTCATAATACAGCGTTTCATTTGTTTTGTTCCTTGTTCGACTACTTGTTGTAAAGTAATAATCGTTTAGTTTAGATACAATCTGAGTAATCATCCTGTACAATATTTTGTTAAAAATGTAAGATTAAAATACAAAAAAATACAATTATATAATTATTTAACGTATTACTTGTATTTCTTATCGTCGGTTAAATGTTGCTTTAATAGAAATGTCGCATTATCTTTGCAGCGAGAGTCACCCATAAGACATGCCCATTTCGCAGCTTCTTGCCTTAAGCATTTAACACTATCAGGTTCATCTGATGTTTCGATATATCCTATGCTATTAAGAAGCCAACGCAAATTGCCACGCATGTGTGTCTAAATATTTTTGAAAAATGTTATGAACGTGTTAAAACGTTATGAAAAATAAAAATCTAGTACCGAACGTTTTTAATTTCAATAAAATGTTGCTTTATAGTTTATAATTTTGTATTAGAAATAATAATGCTACCCGGTAAAAAAATGTTCATACATGAATATATGTAAATATGTATAAACATACATATAAATACATAAATATTTATAAACTATATATAAAATATGTCCATGTACGTTCGTACATCCTTCTTTCTGTCGTAAAATTATCTTTCAGTATATTAAAAAAAATAATAATATGAATATCAAAAATAGATAAGATACAATTTTTCCATTGTTTATTTAAAAGAAATTATCAAGTTTGGAGAATATTATTATAACAGTATGACATACGTTGCACATTACAGTTTTCATATATAGTTATACGCGTTTATGTATATTATGTTATATTAATAAGTATGTAAAAATATTTATATAACTTTATCCACTCAGCAAACAAGTTGAAATTAGTTAGAGTCATATTATTATTAAGAATGACATCTTAATGTCAAAATGACATCAGATAACATCAGTTTGTTTGCTGAAGAATAGTGTTACTCACACTAAGAGTATAGACAATACTTAACGTTTAAGGCTATTTAAAATTTAAATACAAATATTCTTGAAACTAATTAGATTATCAAAAAGGATAAATTAGTTATCTATTATATTATATCTACACATTTCATTTTTTGACAAATATTTACAAATTATTTATACATACAACTCTTTGTAACAGCTCTTAACGTACAAACATTTTTGTATAATATCTATTAATATATTTACCTTGACCACTGAACTTTCTTCAAATAAAAAGAAACTTGATATATGTTCTAAACCTTTAATCGCAGGATACCATATTACGTAGTTCACATCTCGCAATATGTATTTCAATAGATCCAGGAAGGCGGACAGGTGATGTTTATAGTTCATGACAAAATAAAATGCATCATCGATAATTCGAGCACAGTTAGATGGAGTTATAAATTTATTTATAAAATTTGTATCATTCCAAGACTTTTGTAAATATTTGACAATACAATTCCAACATGTCCCTTCGTAAATAACCCGATAATATCCTACAATACATTAAATAAATTTGATTTGTTATTAATTTTGACGAAAATTAGTAAAAAATGTTTAAAAACTTTTATGTTTTTCTATATACAAAAATATTCCTAGATCTATATCATCTATGATCTATATCATCTGTTTATGTTTATATTACATAAATGTAGTGACAGAAAAATTGAACTTATAAAGTACAAAGAAAAGCATGTATTTAAAATTTGTAATTATTATATTATATTACGTTATTATTTTAAATAACTCTAGAATTCAATCATAGTTTCTAAATAAGTTTTCATACAAATAAATAAATATTAACATACTACGTGTTTTTGTACACGTAAAGCAGTGGAAACGTGGTTTTTGGTATACGTAAAGCAGTGCTGGGATTTACTTGCACATTTCGGCCAATTTTTAGCCTGATTTCTACCTCTTAATTCACCAACTCGCGCGCAGCCTAAATGTCGATTGGAATTTAGGCCGCGCGGGAGTTGGTGAACTAAGAATTCGTATGTTCTTGACCGAACAAGTACACCGGTTGAAAGAATTACTGTTTCCAAAACGTTTGTATTTCGTATGAATAGTTTTCAAGTGCAATTGAAAAGGTTCGTGAGTCATTCAGTTAATTGTAATTAATTATAATCATTTTTACACCATGTATTTAGACGAAAAAATTAACCAGAGGTGAATTAAACAACGTTCTTACAAGGAATCGTCCATATTTCTTATGAAGATTTATGAAGTATCATTATAAAGGTTTGTGAGTCATCTATATAGTTATAATTAATTATATAAATATCATGTAATTTACCGAAATACAGATTTACGTACAAGTATGTATGTGTTCCGCACACGCGCGGGAGCACACGCACACAAACGAACAACACACATGTAGTACTCAACATATTAAGAGTATATGTGTACATACGTATACCTATTACACATAAAAGCAAATATAAAATTAACATAAAGATATAGCCTATTCTATGTTTTCAAAGTTCCATATCTTTTTGAAGCTTTGAACCATTTGTTTTTCTGTGGACATTATGTCCCATTTCTTTACCTCTAGATAACTTTATCCAAGACATATCTCCCAGAATACAATGAAGATTTCTCCTTGATAATGTCATCCGCAACTTATCCGGAAATAAAGAAATTGGACATTAAAGGACATTTGTTCAGAATCACAAAAACTACAACATATCTCAAGACGGATCTATTTGTCCAGGGTAAGTTTTTTTTTGTATAAAACCTTTTAGTTCCTTAGTGTTAAAAAACAAAGATAAGAACAATTTTTAGTCTTATTATGTAAAACTTTAGCTAGGTATACAAGACACATACACAAACAGATGTACGTGTATAAAGTAAATGTATGTACGAATAAATGTAATATAAATATTATTTGAGATGAATTTCTAAAAACCTGAAGTCTCTGATTTTGCTGATGAAAATTAGCGATACGATCATTTTCAATTTCAAATGTAAAAAAATGTCAAAAAAATCAGTTTTTCCAAATTTGACTTTGAAAATGACCTTGTCGAGGTAATTTTCATGATTATATATGTAATCAGCGCATCGAAATACAGTAGTACATCAATCGACAAGAAAATCGGACTTCAGGTTTACGAAAATTTACCCATTATTTGTTATACATAAGCACATCTACTGAATTCAATTGTCTGTATTTACCGCTTTGTGCTATGTCGATTATGATAAAATCACAATCGGTGTCATTCAAAAGAAAAAAAAATTCATTGATTCTTCGATTAAACGGTATTATTTGCATATTGCTAAAAGACCATTCCATATTCTTAGAGAGATGTGTCTGTGTAATAATAGGTAGAGACACCGTACCAAGTGCATCTATATTCTCGACAAAGATTTTCACATATGAAGAATTGTACTGAACCATTCTTATAATAGGATAATCATCTAAGCGTGTCCAGAAGTGCATTATCCTCCCTACATTAAATTTGAGTATATTATCTGACTTAGTTAAAACTTGTTCCATTTTCATCCATAAATCTTCGATATAGATATTGTCACTAAGAAAAGATAAATTTATAATAAGTAACGATAAAATGAAAATGGATATGAAATGAAGAAATTGGGAACAAAGGTAGAGATAAATAATAAAAGATTAAACAAAAATTAAACGAAAGTCCGCAAAAATAATCAATTAAGAAATAAAAAGAGAAAATTTTTGAACAAAGCAATTGTTAAAAAAGTATTAATTTTGCACAACATCCTGTCTGGCTCATATCGTTGATGTTAATTGTTACTGTTCTAGTTTTTAATTCTGTCAACTTTCAGATACTTTTGTGAATTTTTTAAAAATTGAATAATACATAACTAATAATACGTCGTTACACAACGACACAGAAATAATAAAATGTAAATAATGTAACCCGAGAAAAAAATATTAATTTTATATATA
>NW_017257308.1:14637-19224 GCF_001594055.1 Mycetomoellerius zeteki
GAAAAGAAATTTATTATAATAAAAAGAAATTTATATGTATATAATGAATGAAGCAAGAAAAACGAAAAGGTAAAATAAACGAATATTTCCTGGAGAGATGTAAAACTTAGATAACAAACAATACAATATATCGGTAATTTACGAAGAAACGAAAAAATATTATTGCAATGAAGGATGAATAAAATAATAAATGGCAGAGTTTTGAGTAACAAAAACGAGAATATTTTATAAGAAAATAAAATTGTATACAAGAATTCTGCCTGGGGTAACATTTTCACAATAAATTCATTACAATATTTTGAAAAACTTGATATCGTTAGTAATATATTAAACAGTTTATTAACTTAATTTGTGACACTGTGCTTTCAGTTTAGGACTATGTTCAAACAGTAAGGATTGACAGATGATCGACATATGCTTGAAATTGTAGGATTCATTCAAAAATATTATTAGGGGCATCAAGAACTACCTCGACCGAATATGTTCTTCTTCATTCATTAGAGAGTTAAATGCGCGAGCGTGTTGTGTATGTGTGTGTTGGGTGTATGTGTGTGATGATTTGCGAGGTGAGGTGCTTTCATACTGAATTTTAATTATAAAACTTATTGTTTTTATAAAAATATGTTAATATTATCATTACTTACCCTTCGTTTATTCTAAACAAAGGCAGACTTCTTAAAAATAAGTCGGTACCATTTAAAAACGCTTCATCAGTAAGAATATAACGTAACATACGCAATATATTAGGTGCTAAATGATAAAAGTTCAATTAATGTCATAAAAATTAGATAAATATATGTTTGACGTAGATTTACTCGTTCTATAAAAAATAATTTCGATTTTAAATTGTAACAATATATTTTTTATTTTTGTAAAAGAATCGATAAAACATGGTAACAAATTTCATTAAAAGTATCATATCCATTTTTACAATACATGTCTCTAATAATTTAAAAATAATTGTTTAATTTTATTTTCCATAAGCTTTACCTTTGATGTAATGGGAAATAGAAGAATGTGAATACATTGCATTGAGTTCTGAAAGAGGCTTCATAATGGAATTTAGATAAAGAGATTCTTGTTGTCCCTGGACTATCAATAGCTGCAACACTTCATGGCTGCTTTTAAAAGTCTAAAAGTAAAAGTCCTAATGTGAATGATTGATCGATAAAAATATATTTGGAAGCGATGCTCTTATTAACAATACATATTATTATTTTTATGTTATTTCATGTAAGAATTCCAAGTCATTCAACACGAAGTATATCAAGATAAGTAATTTATTCTGAAAATATATATCGCTATAAAGTAACATAACTATTTGACACAACGCCAATGATATATGAAAGAATCTTTTCTTCTATTATCGTCTGTATATTACAGGGTAAAAAAAAATTACCCTGTAAAATTAATCTTTATTATATGGATATCTTAAAAATTTTTAAATTTTACAATTGTATTCTAAAAACTATCGACACAAAATGTTTATCAAGCGATACGAATAACAGATATTTCTTTCCGTAAATCGTCAGTAACAAATAAAGATATTTAAGCGAACAACCTTACTGACAACATCTTCTGCAAATAACCTTGCAATACCCTCATATAACCATGAGTGCGGCCACCAAGCAGGACCTCCCAGTCTTTTAAAGCATTGAAGTACACTTTCACGCCCTATTAAAAGCGCTACATCAATTTTGTGGGCAGAAGAATCTAATAATGCATCATAGATTATAGATGTTCCCCTAAAAATCGTTTGTAAATGTAATATGGGTTTTGTAAAAACATCAAAATTTATGAGAAGTATTCAGTTCAATGCTTCTTCATAATTTTGTCATCTTACTCGTAGATAAAAATTAAGATCATAAGATCCATCCACAATGGGTTTAACCCTGTCAAAGTCACATGACAATGAACACAACATTCAAAGGATTTAACCATTAATCGTTCTCCATTAAAAAATTATCATTAAAATGAATTTTGAAAAGTATACCAGTTTATGTGAAATTAGTACCTACATGTTTGAAGGAAAAAAATGTATCAGTTAATAAGTATAAAAAAAATTTTATTTATTATGTTAATCATATGGGTCCCAAACGGTCCACTCAAATTTCTGTGTTCATTTAATGTAAGATGAATATGTTAGAAAAGGACATTTTACACAGATATTATATAAAAAAAGAACACAAAAAAGATGCTGACACAAATAAATTGTGGAAGTATATTTTTTTGGTATAAGTAACATTTACCATAAGTAAAATAAAAACATATTTCATTCATTCGCCCTAGAATTTACATTTCAAACAACATTATTTTTATGTTTCTTGTTCACTCACTCATAAATTGTATCATTTTAACTAAGAAAGATGAAATATCAATTTAAGATAAAATATTTAAATAATATAATCACATTACGTGATTTATATTTACATTATATTAAATTAATATTCAAAAAGTTTAAAAAATTCAATAAAAACGGTTAATGAGTGGGTCGTTTCCAATATAAATACATCAAGTTTTTTTCCGTGTAGATACGTAAAATCCATAATGTTAAAAAAAGTATTATTCCGTTTATTGTAATTATAACATATTCACTATATTAAACAGAAATATTGCAAGATAATGTATAAAGTATTAATTTCTATGACCAAAATTGCAAACTTATATGAAACTCCGCTTTGCGTTGTAAAGTATATGCGGGGATATAGCAGATTCTACCTCATGTATAGTGGCAGAGGAGCCTTCACGACTATAAATCTGGATAATAGATTTGAATCGAATCTTTCTTTTCGTGGGAAACGAAATTTATAAATCAATGTGTTATTTTGCTTTGCGTTGAAAATTGTAAACAATTTCACATGGGTTTTCAACGTTCTATATTAACCGAAATTCAATTCAAACCTATTGTGTCCAGCTTTTTGATAGTGAATCTGATAGTGACGATCCTAACGAAATTCATTGCATTCATGCATACACTATACAACACAAAGAGAAGTTCCAACCCAAATCAATTTATATATCTACATAACTTTTGTTTATTAATTTTTTAATAAGAATTAACAATCAGGGGTTACAATTATTTAAATATTATTCAGGGTTTCACGATCTTGACAACATATGTCAAGATCAAGGCCATTGGACGTAGGTCCTCTGATCTTTATTCTTACCGATATTACATCTAATTAACAAATTATATGACTTATTATAAACCTCATTTTAATATAACTTGAAATGAAATAGAATATTACATAATATTTTTATAGGAAAATATTTGTTTTTCTTTAAAATATCATAAGGCTCGACCATTGCGACATTAATATATTAAAGTCTCACATTTACATTTAACCATAATTATTATTTAACTATAAAATATTTTTATAAACTATTTTTATAAATTATACAAAATATTTTCCAATCAAATAGAATCGAATTTTCATGCCAAATTTAAAATACTATGGATATAAGTTTTGGCTATAGAATAAATGTTGTAAATTGAACATTCCGTTACACTAAGAAGCAATAAATTATAAAAGCTTAAGGCTTGAACTATAAAAAAGTTTACATTGATTTTTTTTTCAAGCATTTATATTTAAATGTGAAAATATAAATTTATTTGTACAATTTTGTCTTTTGTTTTTACTTGAAAATTGATATCTATGAATTTTAATATGTTATAAATAACATTATAAATAAATGTACGCGATATTATATATATAATTATTAAAGTGCAACGTCATATATATTAAGCAATGTATGTACATTATATATATCATTTGTTGCGATTAATTTAATTATAATGATATACGTTACTATAAAAATATTTTTATGTTTTACAATTAATATTAAATGAAGTTTTATTTTCTACTAATTGAATCGCTTTTGTAGAAAATATTCTTTTTCTAATCATTATATATATTACCTATAAAAGATGAGTCCTGGACTGTTCTGAATGTCAGGATAAAAAATAGGTAGTACAACATAATGCACTTTTGCAATTCTCTCACAATACTTATACTGAGGTTCCAGACGCAGTATAACATTCATAAGAATCATTTCTGCGAATTTTACTCCCTCTGCTATTTGACTGCCGCCGAGGTTATAGATCTGATCGTATGTCAAATAAGATCTCATGGTGATATATTCCATGTTAGCACGAGAGAGATCGGATATCAATATCGAGACATGATAAGCGGGCATTAAAGGAGTTTCAATGAACTTTGTCAATACCATGTCGTTTGCTCTATCAATCGCACTTGATATTTTCATATTTGACAAAACCGTATATTTTTTATGATGAAGAATAGATATCTTATAAGTCGCTATGAAAGTCAGTTCGTCCCAACATGGAAAAATTTTTCTGGCTCTTCTTGCGTGCGAATTTGACGCGATGAGCCACCTACCATATTTTAACATACATTTTAACAGACATAGTTGATAATAAACGTTGAATTGTTGAAATTATAAATAAATAAGGTAGGAGATATGACAAATATAATGTGCATTAGCTGTACAGAGGAGGATTCCGCTTGCCTACAAATCGATTGCTTACAGCACCGTCTGTCTATATCACGTTTGCGTACAAATCGA